>NC_081562.1:2198324-2251817 GCF_022355385.1 Mustela nigripes | reverse complement strand
CATCACTTCCATCATCTCCAGCATCACCACCATCTCCACCATCATCAGCACCATCACCACCGTCACCACTGTCACCTCCAGTATCGTCACCTCCTCCACCACCATCACCACCACCATCATCATTATCCATCTAACAGAAACCAAGTCTGTTCAAAGTGATGAACAGGTGTACTAATACAACCCAAGTGTGTCGGCACAAGCCGGCTGCATCAGGAACCTCAGGAAAAGGTGGTCTTGTGACATCTCTGGAGCTTGGAGTGAAGCAGCCTCATGTGTGAGCAGGGAGACGGGTGGCTGCACTAACCACCGGCCGGGGGCTCTGGAAGCACAGTGTGTCTTGCTACTCAGCAGATGGGAAGCAGGGCCTGACTGATTGGCCGGCCATGATTAATCACCCTAGAGTTGGGGGACAGGCTGAAGGGCGGCTGAGTCTGTGAATCGCTTACAGCTTTAATCTCCGCAACACAAAACAAAGAGTTTCTCTGATTTTTTTCTCACTGAATTGATGAACTGAGACAGGACAGTCTTTCACAATGGCTTGGGCAGATTAGACAAAGCTGAGAGTTAACTTCTAATGGCCTCGAAACGGAGCCTGAGCCAGGCCATCGGGGAGCCTGACCGGGGGCACTGGCACGGAGGAGCCTTTGGAATGGGCTGGGTGGTTCAGGGATCTCTGAGCTCCCTTTGCTTCCGAAGCCTTGCTTGACCCCCCCTGGAGGCTGCCCACGGGGCACGTCATTCACAGTGGTGACAGCAGCTGTGTGTCCCTGACTGTTGATACGTTCTCATCCACCTACCAGCATTAGGACTGTCCTGCCTTCCCGCTCCCAGGAGGGGGTTAGGAGACACAAAGCCTCCTGCCTGGGACGCCCCGGTTTCCGACTCCCATCCTTGCCGAGGGTCTCCCCGCCGACTGGGTGCACCATGTTTGCAGGAGCCGGATGGGAAGCCATCCTGGGAGACAGCTGCCCGCCCTCTGAGCCGACGCTCGGTCCTTGCTTCCTCATTTACCTGGTTGACCTGGAAACCCAGTCTGGGGGCCCGAGTGGATCTCGCTCTGGGTCTCTTCAAACCCCCACGATATTTCTGCCAGGAAAATCATGACTTATCCAGGGGACACCTGCCCTGTGCTCTGCGCAGCCTGGGTCTGTCGGCCTGAGCCTGGTGTTCGAAATAGAATGGGGCAGCGACCCAGGACAGACCACCCTGGTCCGGGCCCAAAGCACCACATGCCTCTTGCCCATCCCTCCTGGGGCTGTTCCCGTGAAGCATCTGGTAAAGGGCATCACCTGGGCTGCTGTGGGGAGGTCTGTGGCTCATCTCATCACTGGGCGTGAGCAGAGCCCAGCCGGGAGCCTGCGGCCACGAGTGTGACTGCTTGTGGCCCGAGGCGGCACCTGCACGGCTGCCTGTAGGTGCATCCCATGACCCAAGCATGGGGCACGTCTCAGCTGGGGATCACTGAGGACACACTTCCACGCTCCCCCAATACCACTCAATTGGTGATGGCCGCCTTGGCAGGGCAAGAATTCTGATTAATTGAGCGGGGAGGGTTGCACTTGCTGCTTGAGTCCCCCCATCCTGAGGCCTGTTTCTAAGGTTTGGGAGACTCAAAGAGGGATGTTGGGTACAAAGAAAGCACAGCATTGATGGGGGGCCCTTATGCTTGTGTCCTGCAATGTCACCTTTGGTGCATGGACCATGCTGAGAAGCAGGCTTTGGGGCTCAGCAGGGTTGTGTGTCCTAGAACGGGAGCCCAATTGTCCCTCAGCCTGGGGCTCCCCCTACTTTGCTCTGGTGTCCCCAAGTCTACATACTGGAACGTTCTAGAAATATAGGTAGGAGGACCTAGTATTGAAGTCCTGCCTGGCCTTGGTTATAGTAGGACGCGGGGGAAGGCAGGCACCGGTCCAAGAGGAAGGCCGTGTGGCGATGCCCGGCAGGCTCACGTTCCTCCCCGATAACTCTGAGGGGAAGGCGTCTGTCATAAGGGCTTCTAACAACCGTGGAATTTCTTGAGCGATGGGGTGAGAAGGGGTGTCCTGGGTCCTCATGATGAGCCCCCTTCAGTCATACCTGAGTGACTCCAGGTGGGGCCTTAGGTCGCCTCAGGACACAGGTTGCTTGCCAGAGGAGCCACTGGGTGGTTTGGGGGGAAGAGCGCTCCGCCGTGGCCTCTGACCTCTGGGGAGGGGAGAGGCCCTGGAGGCGGGGTCAGTCGTGGATGGCCAATGACTCAGCCAACCGCGCCCACGTAATGAAGCCTCCACACCCACCGGAGCAGTGGGGTTTGGAGAGCTGGTGGGTTGGTGGGCACGTCAGCCGCTGGGACAGTGCAGAGTCTGGGGAGGACGCAGAAGCTCGGCGTCTCCCCCTTTAGGCTGTTCCTGAGTCGTATCCTTTATAGCGGACCTGGAGTAGCAAGCTGGCTGGCTTCCTGGGTTCTGTAAGCGATCCTAGCAAACTGTCAAGCCTGAAGAGGGGGTCGTGCAAAACTCCGTTGTTCAGAAGTACAGGTGACCACATGGGACATGCGGCTGGCAACCCTGATGAGGACATTCTTGTGGAACGGAGCCCGACCCTATGAGGTCTGCAGTGACTCTGGGAGTGGGTGTCAGAACTGGGTTGAACAGTAGGATGCCCAGGGAGCAGGAGGGAGCTGGCGAGCGGGCTGGTGTGGGGGGACCACACGTGTGGTCGGAAGTCGCCTGGTGTTGTACGAAACAGATCCTAGTAGGGCATCTGACACAACCCCGACCTGTTGTTTGGGACAGAAAACTCACCCCCTGAGATGGCCCCTCCCGGCCCCTTTCAACCCCCAGGAGTGCCAGGTTATCCCTGTGGGTCTGTGCACTGACCTAGGAGTCCTCGCCAGCCATGGGGCACGGTGGGGCAGGTGGTGCTTCCCAACACACTCATGATAAATCGTCTCTGAGCCAGTCCCCAGAGGAGGATGCAGGGAGCAGGATGGCCTCTCCCCAGAGATTTCCACTTGTGGCTCCACTGAGCCACCGAGGGGCGGCCACCTGCCAGTCCGGCCCCGGGGACAGGGCCGAGCCGAGCTGCGTCTTCCCTCTCGACGGAGTCAGGGGCGTTGCTGAATTCAAACCAGCTTTTGCCGGAGCGTTCCATCCCGCTGCTGGTTTCGATTCCTCTTTTCTTTCTCTCCTGCCTCATTTTTTTTCTTTAATAAACAGGGTTTGTCTATTAATAGTCGGGGAGAACATCACATATATTTACCGGCTTCGCGTTAAAGAATGCTTCCACCACGAGATGCATAATGACTTCTAAGTTAAGCACAGTGTTCTGGAAAGAAAACTAATCTGTCCGTAGGAACCCTGCTCTAGTTTCGTTCCGGCTCTGCTGAAGACAACACGTGAACACTGCTGTGATTGCTCCGATGGACTGATATCTGGGGGCTGGGGGAGAGGATGATGGTGGCCGTAACAATACCAGCACTCGGGATCTGCATTTATGTGCCTCGCTAAGCTTTCTATTCTTTTCTTTTCTTTCTTTCCTTTTTTTTTTAGATTTTATTTATTTGACAGACAGAGATCACAAGTAGGCAGAGGCAGGCAGAGAGAAAGAGGGAAGCAGGCTCCCCGCTGAGCAGAGAGCCCGATGCGGGGCTAGATCCCAGGACCCTGAGACCATGACCTGAGCTGAAGGCAGAGGCTTCACCCACTGAGCCCCCCCAGGCGCCCCCTCTAAGCTTTCTGAAGATTTTCTACACCGTAGTTGTGTTCGTCTTGTCCTGGGCAGGTGGAAGGAGTTGTTTCTGGAGTGCCGCTGGCTAATCGAGTGGGGTATGTACCATGCCCTGATAGATCCTTTTCATGCATTAATCTTACTCCATCATCTGCTCATTTTACCAGGGAGGAGCCCCCTTGACGGGTGGAGACGTAGCCAGAGCCATGCAGCTGGGGGTGAATGCCAGTTTCCAGGAGCTGCTGAGAGCACAGGCGTCTTCTGGAAGCACGGGAAGGGGAAGGCCCGGGAAGGCTTGTGAGCCCCGCCCAGAGCCCCACCCCGAGGCGAGCAGATGGACTTAGGAGACGGGTCAGGCCAGACGGACATCGTCCCTCGTCTCTAAACCCTTGTTCAAGCTGCTCCCTCTGCCTGGAATGTCCTCACCCCTGTGGTCAGGGTCAATGCCTGCTCCTTGGCAAGGGTCCATCTCAAACTTCAGGTCCTCTGTGAACATCCCGTGCACCTGTGGGTAGAATTCATCCTTTCCTGTCTCTGCCCATCCAGTCTTCGTGCGTTCTGGTCCTCTGCTGGGCGCAGCCCATGGCGCAGGGATGCGGTCTGCGTGACTGGTTCCATCAGCGTCCTGAAATCTGCCTCCTGCCCCCGCCCCTTCCCCTGGGCACCCTGCCCAGGGTCTCATGGAAGATCAGGGTTCGAAGGTCTCTTGGGTGGCTGTGTACCTGTGTGAATAAAGGAAGAGGCAGCGGAAATCCGCAGAGAGCTTTAACTGCTGGGCCGTGCCGTGCCAACTGCGATCAGGAGGCCGTGGAGAGCCGGGCGAGGCTGAGGACGGTCGGGGAAGTGGGCTTTGCAAGGGAGTGTAAGAGAAGTGGGGTTGAGTTATTGATGCACAAGCGTGCGAGGGTGCCTGGGACCCATAGGAAGGCCACGGGTGAGCGTAGGGTCATGTCCTGAATTGCAGCCCAGCCCCGCATACCTCGATCCCAGCGCCCCTGGCCAGGCAGGGAGGCACACGGGGGACCAGGGCGCACTGTGGGTGTCTTCCCTGATGTGAGCGCTAGGTGGAGTCTGTGGTTGTGAAACTAGAAATTATGGCCAAAAGAAAAAAAAAGAAAAAGGATTGGGTGGTGGCCGGGAGGGGTGTCCGTGAAGACCATGACGAACCCTTATACAGGGGGTTTGAGTCAGCAGAACGGCAGTGACATCCGTTTCTAAATGATGGGTGACATCTGGGAGTACAACAGTGAGCCGCCCGGGCTCCTGAGGGCATTTCCAGAACTTCCTTTATGGCCGCGACAGTAGGAAGTGTGTGCAGCTGCCTAACCCTGGTCGGGAAGGGGCTTCCAGACCTCGAGTTGCGGGTCTCCCCCAGAGATTCCAGGCCTTTCCACGGACAGAGGTTGCTGCTGGAAATCACCTTGCGGACCTGCTTATGCCTGAGCTGCGGGCTCTGATCCTGTCTTGGGGTCTGGCCTCAGCTCCGTCTTTGCCTGCCTCCCTGCTAGGACCCAGGCACCCGGCCAGGCTTCAGGCCCGCTCCCCGGGCTTCCCGTGTCAGCCCCACCTCTCTCTGGCTCTTGCTCTGTTTTCTCCTTACCTCCTCGGTCTTCCTGGAACCCCCAATTTTTTAAGCCATCCCCAAAGAGCTCCACTGGCTTCTTCTGAAAAACACGTGTCCTCGCTTGGCACAAAGAGGGTAATTAGGGTGAGCGAGGTGTAGGGCTGCTTCCCGTGAGGGAGAGGCTTGTTCCGAGTGACGGTTTCCGCAGGGTCTACCTACAGACGGGCTCCGGCGTCTGCCCGGTGTGCGCGTGCTTCCCGGGGAGGCGAAGGCTGTTCATTTTTTTTTGCGGGGCGCTGGCAGGGGATGCGGTGGAAACTTCGTCAGCCTGGCTGCCCAAAGACGGGTTTCTGGTCTCGAGCTTGGTGCCCTGCACCCACACTGACGACCGGCAGGACCCATCACAGAATCTGCGTGTGAGCCCTGCGCTTGTTAGGGACCCCGTGGGACCGCAAGCGCCAAGTGCGGGGGTCGCATGGAGAACGGGGGTGCCAGCTAATGGTAACGCACGTCATTAATTGCTGTTATTACTCACCAACATGCAGAGGCCGTGTTCTTTCTGCCCCGGCGCTTCGGTGCTCTGCGCGACGGCAGGGAGAGGTCACAGCTGGTAAATATTTACAGCTTCTCTTGGTCGTCAAGTCCTCCCCATGCACCCTAAGACATACTCTCCCCTTTATGCTGGGCTCCCCCAGCCTCCGCAGTCCCGGGCATCTCGCCGCTGGGCGGCTTCACCCACCGCCACCCCTGGTGCCGGCGGGGGAGAGGTGTCCCCTGGAAGAGCCCCCACAGCTCTGCGTCCTCGTCCCCAGCCTCCCTGGACGGTATTAGCAGCCAGCCAGCGCCGTGCAGAGCTGATTACCCTACGCTCTGTGGAGAGGATGAAAGGGCATCGTCCCTTTAAAAGGCAACAATGCACCCAGAGACACTATTATCTCCTTTTGGCTGTAACCACTCGTAGTGGAGTAGCTACTAATTGCCTGTTTTGATGAACAATGTTGTTGATGGTTACATGGGCGTCCCTCCGCTGGAGCTTGGCACCTGGGCTTCCGGGCTAAATAAATGCTAAATAAATATCCTTCCCGCACGTGTAGATAAAGTGCGTTTACTTGAAGGGAGAAGGTCAACACGAGCGCATTTTCCTCACGAGCGTCCGTGGGCATCGCGGCGCCCCGCTAATCCGCTCTGAGCACCGGGGGGCACTGGGGGGCTCCACGGCGGGTCCTCCCGGGCACGAGGGTCTGGGCGGAGCCGCATCTCGGCTCTCCAAAGGCGCACGAGGGCCCGCCTCCTCCTCTGCTCCCCCAGCGGGCCCAGAGCACCTCCTCCAGGACGGACCCTCACCCCACCCCCTGCATCGTCATCTTTGTCATCGCTTCTTCTCTTCCTTCTTCCTACCTCTCTGGGCCCCTAAGCAGCGTGAACTCCTTCAACGGAACTAGTAGAACGTGACAAGGAAGCTGCTGGGTCCGGGGGCAGGGCTCGGTAGAGGTTTGGGACAGTCACAAAGGTGATTCTTTCCTCAGCAGTGTTGGCCCCAGACGGCCGACGGCCCTGAGGAGGTCACGTCCTGGGAGAAGCGAGGTCCACGGCAGACATCTGTGGCCCGGCCATGGCTCGCTCGGGCCTTCTGAACCGCGCGGCCCACCTGGATTTCGGCCTCCTCCGGAGCCAGGCTTGGCTGCGAGATTCGGTTTTGACTCCAAATGCTCTGACCTAGACCAGAGCTCTGCGCCCATGTCCGGCCCCAGCCCCAGCCCAAGGATGGACTGTCATTCTTGGAAACTTCCCCTCCCCGGCCTGGCTTGCTGTGTCGTCCCCCAGGACAGAACAAACCCGTCTGTTCCCATCTGTCGGGTGAACTACTTAAAGACAGCTGGAAACAGGACGAGCGACAGAGCCTCTGGAAGGGAGCGGAGCAGTCACGTGGCAGGGAGGCTGGCCTCCTGTGGCCTCAAAGGACCCCAAATACAACCGGGATGGACTTGGCCTCCATGGAGGACCCCGGTTTGTACCTGTTGGGGTTAACCTCGAGTGGATGCCAAGGCAGGAATTCTTCCCGGTGCTTGTGAAAGATGGCAGGCTTTCCCCTCGGGGGGCTGGTAAAACGGGGCCTTGCGGTGGGAGAGCGAGCCCGGGAGCAGCTCCAGGACAAGCGAGAGTGGGGATTTGTAGCCCAGGTGTGGGTGCGGGTCTCCGTGGACGGGACGTTCCTAAGAGGAAACCTGGTGTGTGGGCGGGATTTGGGCTAAATCGACATCACGGGATTTTTTTGCTGAAGGTTGGCTGGGGTGGTCAGATTTGTCTGGGAGCATTGGGGACGAGGAGGCTGATCAGATATCAAAAGTGGGGGGCTCTGAATAAACCAACTGGGGGGGTTCCTTCTAACATGGGATGATACAGAGAAGAACACAGAAGCCCTAAAACTCAGGGCCTCCCTGGGAAGTGAGCTCAGAGGTGTCTGAGGCAAGTCTGGTCACAGAGAGACTCTGCCGGGAATGGGGTGCTTCGGGCTTTGTGGGCTCCCCACCCCTGGGGCAGGACCGCCCACGTGGAGGCTGGACAGCTGAGCCAGAGGACAGCCTGCGGGGTCGACGTGGATGTGGGGCTTAGACTGCGTAACCTCCAGGCACACGTGAACGCATCATAAATGATTCTGACCTGAGGTGGGAGCCTGACCGGGCCTGCACACGGGCTCAGAAATTCGGCGAGCATTACCGATGAGTCCGCTTCCTGCCTCACACCCGCAGTGCAGATGGGCTTACCAAAGCTGGTTATCGGGGAAATCTAATTTAATTTCACTGTCTGATGAAGATGATGTCTAGATGGGCTCCATATTCTCGACTGGCTTTATTGAACGTACGTTAATGTTAAGTGTCTTTGAATATTACATTTTCAGGTACTTTCGGTGGCTGCTCTCGGCTGAAAGCTTCAGAGCTGAATGTTAACTGCCCAAGTCCACTGTCGGATACCAAAGGAGCTCGGTCGCCCCCAAAACACTCTTTGGCTTTCTCAGAAGCATTTTTGTCACTGGAAGTAACCAGGCCAACCGGACTCGGCTGCCTGACGGGCTGCTTCAAGTCAGATACGACCACAGCCCCGGGGCGCGGAGGGGAGGGATGCTGGTCCAGGTTTTACGACGGAGGAAATCACTCTCCATCTCCCTGATGTCAGTGGGAAAATGTTGCGTGCCGTGGTGACCAGTCGATGTTTTGGGGACAAAATTCTGACCCCTCAGGCCATCCCTCCTGGCCCTGCCGTGAGGAATACGGTACATTCTTTGGGGGCTATCTAAAACATACCCGTGTTAAGAGTTAACTTGAAGAATTACATCTGCTCATCACTGGGATCTGTTCCTTCCATCTCGTCAAAGAAGCAGAGAAAAATCAAGGCGAGGGGCAAGGGTCTCCCCAGCTAGACCCTCCCCAGACGTGTGACTCGGCTGGGCATCCAGGGTGAAACCGAGTGGGCGGTGCACTTGCCGGGAGGAGAAGGAGCCTGGACGGGGTCAGCGCGGAGGCCCTCGGGGTCAGCGCAGGGACGGAGCTGCCCGGGGCTCGGAGAGTCCAGCTGCATCCATCGTCTCTCGGCCTGGAGCGGCCTCCGACCTTCCTTCTAAAAGCTCCCTCCTTGGGTCCGTCTCCTCACTTAAGCACACACTGAACCTCTGTCCCCTGCCACTGCTCCAGCCGGGAGACTGAGCTCTGGGGACGGCGCTCCGAGCGGCCTCTCTTCCTTCCACCCTGACTCTGCCTGCTGAACCGAGTTGTGGAGGTTCGCCACGGCGCCCCCCGGCTGAGACGTCGGCACCCCGTCTCTATCCCATCGCTCTGGCTGTGGGTGGGAGAAGTGGGGCTACGCATGGCGGGGTGGTCGGCCCACGGCAGGACGGCGAGTGAGTGACAGAGGGAGCTTTGGGTTTCCTGAGTTGAGCCCCGTATGCTTGTGGTTGCCTCGAAGTGACCTCCGGCCGAGAGATGACCGCTCTCTCCCCGGGCTTCTCAGCCTCGGCAGCAGACACGGTGGGGATGTCAACAGGCAGGCGGGGCCTTGAGCGGCATCCCCGGCTCCACGCACTCATGCCCGTAGTGCCCCTGCTGGGTCTGACCGCCCAGGACATCCCCAGACATTCCCAGGGGCTACCTGCGGGACGCAATGGGCCCTGATTGAGAACCACGGCTCTATGGTAACGATTGCAAAATCCTCGTTTACAGAAACAGACTCGTTCTAAGGGATGCATTTTGAGGATGCTAACAAAATACGGGAAAAACACCTCAACCCTGTTTCTTGCTTGTTATTACAAAAATAGTTTATGCTCGCACACGTGCACACGCGCACACCGGGTTGCTGCGTTTCTCTCCTGAGACAGAATTTTCTGTTCCTCTTTTTCATGTAATGATTTTCGGAGTTTTCTTTTCTTTCACTCAACAATGATTGGAGATTTTTCTTCACACCCCTATAAAGGGAGCGGAGTGAAATCATGGAGGAAAAACATGCTCGGCCACATCCGTTGACGCCAAGTCTTACCCACCCGAAGCAGAACTAAATACGCTTCCAAGGCTTTTCAGCGTCCGTGGCATTAATGCTTTGGGTTTTCTCTGTTGATCACTGATTAGGAAGACTTATTTTACTTGATTTTCTAAATAGTGAGTCATCCCTGAATCTCTGCCATAAACTCCCCGGGTCGTGTCGTGAGGCTCTCTCGTTCTGTTGCTGGACCCTGTTTCCTAACACGGGGTGTGTGGGGGGGGTTCCGATGTAGCTTGTCGACGCTGCCCTCCGAGGCGGGATCAGCATCTTTCTTGTGTTTTCTTTGTGAGGCTGCAGGTTCGCTAAAATTCCATCTTCGTAAAGTCCGTCTGGAAGCTCCTTCTGTCCCGTGGCCCGAGTCTGAGTGCGTGTGGCCATTTGCCTTAGGGACCGGACGGGACTCGTCTTTGAAGCTGTCTGGACCTGGCGCCTTTTTTGGGTTGCTCTTCTACTTTATGTTTTTGAGGATGTATGTCCAGGTCTATTATCAGTCTTGAATGTGACATGCTGAACCTGCCCCGAGATGCGGAGACACCGGGATGTACTCTTCCTGCTTCCCGTTCCCCCCTCCTGGGCTGGCGATGCTCTTTCCTCGCTGTCGAGATCACGTTCTTGGTTTCCATCACGAGCTCACGCGCCCCGCGCTGGTTTCGGGCTGGAAACTGCAAGTGAAACAGTGGGTTCTCACGCCCGCCCGTTGGCTGGTGTCTCCGCTTCTCGCCAGATCCCGGTTCCTCGCAGCTTTGGAAATTCAGAACGATTCGTCTCTTGTTCTGGTATCTGACGGCCGGTCGTGGCGAGAAAACGGAAGTCCTGGGAGGTGGCACAGGCGAGTCTCTCGGTCTGCTGGAATCAGGCGCCTGCCGGAGGGCCGGGCGAACGGGCTTCGCTGCCTCCCAGCGCCTCGGCGCGCTCGTGTGAGGCCCGACCACTGTGCGTGCGCTCGGCTCCGTCTCAGTGTGAGCCACTGGACACCTTCCCTTTTCTCTGGACCGTGGCGGTCTTGCTTTTTGGAAACAGGTCTTGCTTTGTGCTGTGAAACTTGTCTGGAGTGAGGTCTGCAGGCCTTTTCTCTCTGGTGTGGCTGGGCGGCTCCCGTCAGAGCTTCTGACGCCCGCTATCACCCCCGTCACTCCTTCAGGATTATTTCCCTGCCTTTCCCGCACCGTAGACACCCCGCACCTTCTCTCTGGAGGGAGGGTTCCCTTGCTTTTCCCAGGAACTGCTTCCAAAGCAGGGCTCGATGTGGTGAGGACAGGGTCCCCTGGACCTCCTCCAGTGCCACCAGCACCCCTCCCCCACCCGGCTATGCTGTCCCCACGTGGTCCCTGAGCCCCTACCACCCAGGTGACTCCTGTGGCTCTGCCATCCAGGTCCCTGGACTCAAAGGTGACGAGTGGCTGCGGTTTTCCAGTCCCGGGTGACAACTTGTCCCCACCTCCCGACCTCACTCGCCCTTCACTGGCCCGGCCGCTTACTTTTCTCTTGTCCCCCTCAATTCGTTTGTGAAAACTGAGCGATTACCAGAGGTGAGCCTGGCCGCCCACCATGGGGCACCCGCTTGCCCTCCTCTGCCTGGGTGTCTCCCAGGGTGGCAAAGAGAACCTCCTGTCCTGGGCTCATGGAGAGGTTTTGTCCCTCTGGTGTTCAGGGTCACAGAGGTCGGGCTGGGGGCAGGGTTGGGTGGAGCTCCAGGACCCGGGGTCCCTCCTGGCTCTCAGCCAGCACTTGGATGCCAGGCCATACGCTCGTGCTGGGGGGGGCCTTGCTCTCCCTGTCCCGGGACCCTCAGGTGTCCAAGTCCCATGTCCCATCTCTGTTTCTTGCTCCTCCGTATCCCTGGGCAAACTTCATCTTTTTTTTTTTTTTTTTTTTTTGTGGGAAAAACTAGTTTTTACAGCATCAATCTTTCTTCCTAAATTAACAGCATCCATATGTTTTTTTTTTTCCCCTGCACTTAAAATATGCTGGCTCTTACAACTCCAAAAGACAATTTTAAAAAAGATTTTTGATATTTACTATGGTTTAAAAAAGTTTTTTTTTTTTTTTTTAACGTAAGCTATAAAAATCCTTCTTCTCGCGTCCGATGGTCAGCATCCCAGCGTTTTGGACCTCTCAGTTTCCTTCTTGTGGGACCTTACTACTCCACTCTTTTCTGCGCAGGGAGGGCCCAGGGAGGTCCACGAC
This sequence comes from Mustela nigripes, assembly GCF_022355385.1. Lineage (NCBI taxonomy): Eukaryota > Metazoa > Chordata > Mammalia > Carnivora > Mustelidae > Mustela > Mustela nigripes. The sequence goes on along the minus strand of NC_081562.1, from coordinate 2,239,828 downwards.
GGCGGAGGAAGGGGAGGTGGCGGCCGTGAGGGAGACGGAGGGAAGACACAGATGGGACCTTACACGCGGCGGCGGCGGCGGCGGTGATTCTGATGTCGAGGGCATTGAGGGTGACGGGGTCCAACCCTAACACGTTCCCTGGAGCTGTCCACGTCCAAGGGAAGGCCTGGGACTGCCCGGGCAAGGGATGCAGGGAGAAGCAGGTCTCTGCCAAGGTTATGAGCTGGAGGCCGCCGTCCCATTCATCAGGGGCACCGAGGGCCCTGTGTTATCTCGGACGTCCTAATGCGGTTTAATTATAAGCAGGGATTAAACTACAGCAGGAGCCCTATCTCACACTGCTAATGAGCAGGCAGCCATAAACTATTCTTTATAAATCAATATGCAAGGAATTAAATATGATTGCCTGGATGAGTTTGGCCCCATAGCTAATGAAACCATAAAATATGTGATTGATTAGGGGGAAGTTTGCAAAGGGTTGATTAGTTTGTTTTTCTTTTGTCATCAGCTATGGAGATCATGGCCCCGGGCCGACGTGCCAGCCGCACAGTCTTCGCTCTGGAACGCGTCACCTCAGACACCCTAAAACGCAGATCTGGGCGTCATGGTTGGTGTGTACAGGGTGACCCGCTGTCATGGGTCACGTGGGCCTCCTCCTGGTATTCGTGCACCGAACCCGTGATGGGTTTTGGAAGGAATGGCGGGAGGGTTGGGCATGCGATGCTCGGCTGTGCCCTCAGGGACCGCTGTAAGATGTTTGGGATTAATGCTGTGACTTTATTGAAAACCAGGCGATGTCCACTCCGCTTGAGGCCATCCGGAGAGCGGAGGATAAGTCAGCCGGTGTCGAGCTGGGAATTCAAGCTCACTGACTCCAAGGCTGCTCCGGTGCCGTTTCCCGAACGCTCACTTTGCACCAGGAATGAGGCCAGGAGCTTGTCTACCACTGTGGACTCCGTCTTCGCAGCCAATGAAGCCCCGGGTTCCCTCGTGAGTTCTAGGACAAAGGTCGTCTGCTGGGTGAGGAAACCAGAGCAGAGGTGAATTAAAATGGGCGAGTCACCCAGTTCTTAAGTCGTGGAGCTGCTGATGAGAACGTGTCTCCGGGGTGGGGGGCGGGGTGGGGGGGGGTGGGCTGCCCTGGGGGCAGCCGGGGACGCGAGTCTGAGCGTGTCCAGAGCAGCTGACCTTGCCGTGACCTTTCACAGTGCACCTGCTCCACACGGGGTCCTCGCCGTGCCCAGGTAACTACGTCAGAAAGTTTGCAAGACAAGTGACTGGCGATGTCATACTCCGAGTCCTCCTCCGGCTCTCAAGGACCTTCCATTTCCAGAGACTCTGCTCACCGGAGCACACCGCGGGCTACGTCCCCTGCGCGGAGACATTCTCCTTCGGCGAGGACGTCTGTCTTCGGGTTCACCCTCGACCGTGCCGGCTTTGCGCAGATGTTGCTGGCGTCTCCGTGGCGTGTTCGGCTGAAGATCCTCAGTGCAGAACCCGTTTCGCATGTTGTGACTGTTCTTGTGTTTTGGGAGTCGGGAGGGATGCTGGGAGGCATATCTGCCAGGGCTCCGTAAAGCATTCAGAAGGGGCTTGAGGTGTTTCGAAAGGGGTGTTTGAATCGGGATGTCGATGCCCCCGGAGCTGTTGGAAGCTCGGGGGGAGACCCTGCGGTTAACAGCGGCTCCGGGGGAGCAGCCCGCCCCGTGGTCTCGCTGCCGTTAGTGCCTGGATGGGACTCCTGGCAGATCGCCTGGTTCTGCTGCACCTGCCACACGCCGGTCTCCACCAGAGTACGGTAGCGGCCTCTCTGCGGTCGGATCTCACCTGGCTGCGCTCACCAGTAGACTCCTGCGGGCCTGCTGGAAGGACTCTGGGAGTTGTGGGGCGGCCCCAGGCACCCAACAGGAGGGGACTCGGGAGACGGGCTGTCCTGGGTGTCTGTGGAGAACACGGGCCGCAGCAGGGGGTCCCCTTTGCTTCCTGCGTGTGTTGGGAATCGTGGTTCCAGGACGTCCTCGCTAGGCGGTTCCACGATGCGTCTTGGGGAGAGCTGTCCTCTGGCCGTAGGGCACCGGGAGGTAAGCCTACACGTGCCAAATGCTTCCCGGGTCATCATCACGACAGCCTCCCTCCCGAGATGAATACGGTCCTAGTGACGATGGTGCAGCTGGTCCCCGTGGGCCCAGTGTCGTCACCCGCTTCCCGTGAGCCCGTCGGCTCAGTGTCGTCCGGGAGTGTTTATCGCTGGTCTTGAAAGGTCACTGGTGTGGACGAGGCCGTGATGCCCACACAGGTCACTTTTACGGAGCGCCCCCTCCCCCGTGGGTCATGCTAAGGAAGCCGGCTGCCGCCTGCTGCCGCTCTTGGCTGGGGAACTGCCCTCGGTTGACAGAGGCCGCCTCCTGGGAAGCTGGCTCTGAGGATGGGATTTTGGCACCACCCCTGGCTGGTTGGCAGGAGCTGCGGCGAGGAGGTGTGGGGGTTCACTGGTCCCCGACCTGCGGGCCGCTGGGGGAAGAATCTGCACCTCTGTGAACGGGGGTCCGAGGCAGGTGGCCGGGTCTCCATGGGGCCTGGACAGGGAGGGCATGGGCCCCTACGACTTGGGCGGGATGCCGACCCGCACCCCAGCCCCTGACTCCCGCAGCCTGCACGGTCCCGCACTCCCCTCTCCGGAAGCTAGAGCGGGGGACTGGGTGGAGCGGCTGCAGAAGGTGGAGGGTCTCCAGATGTCCCAGATAAGGGGCGTCAGGTTGAAGTCGCGTCTCTGATCATCCGCAGCACGTACGCAGCGCGAGTGGGTCCCACCGTCGAACGGGGAGAGCCGGGGCTGCTCGGCTCTTCGGTTCTCCCTCCTCAGGCTGCTGTCGTGACCGTTCTAGAAGCCCGTTTAAGGTAAAAGATCCTTTTTAAGAAAATAAAAATGTAAAAACTAGTTCATTATGTGAGTAGTATGCATCTGATTACTACTGGAGGCATTTAGAGATGAGTTACCAAATATGCATGCTGTGTATTCCGTGTTACCTGCACTATTATACGTAGGACGTTGTGTGTGTATATATGTGCTCACTTTTCCTTCGATGAATCGTCAGACCCCGTCCTTGTGCACAGTGCAGACTGCAGTTTGGGTCCTTATTTTATTTTTTTGTTGGTTTCAAGAGCCCTTTATGTATTGAGAACATTTACACATCGTGGTGAATTTTGCTTGCTTTTCCTCTGGGTTCTGTTTGTTGTAATTTTGTAGAACATTTTGGGGTTTTTACCTGAATGCATTCGGATATATAAATGTTGTCTATGAGTTTGTTTCCGTTTTTATTTCTCCTAAAGATCTGGCTTTGAGGGAGATAAGCCATCTCCTCCTTCCTGTTCTATCACAAGTTTCATGATTTTGTTGGACGTCTTCCCGTTGCGCTTCCTAAGCCTCCGTCTCTCTTGGTGTATGTTATGGGACAGGTGCATGTTGGGCTAATCACTGAAGTGATTACAAGTCAGTGGCTCATCTCCTTCGCCTGAAACCCTCCGTTTCCCCACACCTGTCTCTGGAAGCCTCATCGTGACGCCCATCCCTGCCGCTCCGCCCCCGGCTTTAATTCCTGTGAATAGTCTCCGACACGAGCGTCTCTTTTCCATGAATGTCCCTTTGTGCAACATTCATTGGCTTTTCTTAGCTATTTATTTTTCCCAGGAAATTTGGGAAACTTTCTGTCAAGTTGTAGAAATGCTCTAATGGGGCTTTGACGGGAAGTCCACGGGATGTGTAATGAACTTGGGGGGAAAGAGCCAGAGCCGGGCCAGGAAGCTTCTCCGAGGTCAGCAGACTCTCTTCCATGCTTGGCTCTGCTTGCCTGGGCTCATGGGGTAGATCGTTACCCCTTTGTCCCACTCCTGGGACCAGGGAGTGCCCCTCACATCAGGTCCCAGGGTTTCTGAGAGCCCTGGATCCGGAGGGTCCCAGGGACTGAGAGAAGGAGAGGCCCAGGGCCCTGCAGCCTGCCCCTGTCCCTCGATGTGGGGCAGGGGTGAGCGGCTCGTCTCGGGTCATCTTATTTCTCTGAACGTGATGGGGGCTGCCTCACTGCTGTATCCCAGGGGCACTCCTGGCTGGGAGCTGGAAAGCCACGGCAACTGATGAACAAGCTGGGGAGGAGAAGGTCTTCTAGGTCCCAAGGTCACTTTGGTAGCAAGGCGGCCAGGACCTAGGCCTGGCCTGCTGTCTCTGAAAACCGCTCTCACTGCATTAGCAGCGGGGCCTTGGCTGACCCTGGGAGTGGGGCCACGAGGCGTCAGGTCCGATGGTGCAGAAAAGCCTGCACGCAGCTTCGAGCTCTCCCCTGCAGGATCCAGGCTGGCTGAGCTCCCGGCCCTGACAGCTCTTCACAAACGGAACAGGCCAATTCCCCTCTGCTCTGTTGCTAGGCTGACATGCAGAAATGGTCACACTGGCAAGTTAACACCTGGCAAGCTTTACGGCGGCGACACCTGGCCAGGCTCACACTCTCTGTGGACGCCTGCCCTGCGGTGCCTTGGTTTCCCTACCCGAGGCCGGCGGAGCGCTCGCGCCCAGCAATCGACAGTCCTGACCTTGGGGGCTCTGCGCCGCTGCAGAGGGCCGGGAAGCTGCCCTTTCCGGGCAAAGGCATTATCGTGGTGGAAGGCGTCTGTCTTCCCAGAACGTACTTATTAACACGTCTTCAAAACCCAATTTTCATCTCCACCTCCACTTCTCCTCTTTCCCTAGGAGACTTTGAAACACTAGAGCTTTGAAGAAGAAAGGCGCCTGTTTCTTAGGGGGGACAGTTCCTTAATCCGAGCCCACGTCTGGCTTCCCCGAGACACCCTGACACGCTTCTGATCGCCGCAGTGATGCTAAGTATCCTGTGCGGTGATCCTTCTGGTTTTTATTGACTTTGCTTCTTGGTTTGAAGTCGGCATCGGAGTGGGCGTGGGGGTGGAGGTGGGGTGCTGCTGGGGACAGATGGAGTTGGCTTTGCGCTGACTCCAGCATTGATAAGCTCACAGCTAAAAATTGGCAGCCAGTCCCCTGCGGTCGCCAATCATTGCTATGCAAATCTGATAGAAAAGCACCACAGGTGTCCTCAGCAGCTGGAAATCAGTCTGCATTGAAATGGGAAGAGATGCCATCCTGGGGTATTAGAAAACCCATGTTCCCGTGAGGAGCACGGAAAATTCCCTTCTCTGTCACAACCATCAAATTACTCACCCAAGGGGAGATGCCAGAGTCTTCGCTCCTCGCTTCAATTTTCTGCAGGGGCAGGTGGCCAGTGGCTCTGGAGGCGGCCCACCTGTCCACGGCTTGCAGGCAGGACCTGCCGGGGACAGGTGCCGGGGCTGGCGGAGGCCCCTCTCGGGGAAGGAGGGGCGCAGGTATGGCGTTCTGCCCCAGCGGCCCCGATCGCTCCCGTCCGCGGGCCTCTCCCGTCGGCGTTGACGGAAGGGAGCCTTCCTCGGCTGCCCAGGCTCGCCCGCTGAAGAGATATGAGCGGAGGATGGCCCCATCCTGTCCGCTTCCGTGGCCTCCTGACAAGTGGGACTCCGATTCTGACAGGAGACGTTTTGCTTTGCTTTTGAATTTCACATCATTAATATTTTTTCCTTCGAAGCTTAGTGTCACCGAGCGTCCGGATGTTCAAAGCTTCGTCTGTGAGTCGATTTGCAGCACATGTACTGGCACCGGAGACTCTGGGAGCCAGGAGAGGGGCCTGCGGTCCCTCAGTCCGCTCCTGCTGTTCACGGACGGGGAAGCTGAGGCCCAGCGTGCGGGCGTGGTCTGCCCAGGGTCACCCGGGAATCGAGAGGCCACGTTGCAGCTTTGTAGAACTATGCGCCTAAGGGCAGGGCAAGGCCTTCCGATGAGTTGCGTTTTATTCATTCATTCATCCATTCATTCATTCATTCCTTCCGTAATCAGCCTGGGAGCGCTCTGCTGCCTCGGGCTGGAAGATGGGCCCGAACAAGCGCGAGACCACATTCTTGTCCGCCAGGGTTGCCGGAACATGGAGGGAGGCCAGGGGAAGACACAGACTTGGAAGCCCTCTGCTGGAGGAGGGAGCGTGCAGGGCAGGACACTCCCTGTGCCGTGGGCTTGTGCCCTGCGCGGACGGGAGGCAGCTGGAGAGAAACGCCCCGAGTGGGGTGGTCACGGGTGGAGGCTGGTCTGAGACGCTCGGGGCGGAGGTTCCATGAGTTAGAGCTCAGAGGGGCTGGTGGCCCCAGGGGAGGACAGAGAGCAGCGCCCGGGTACCGCACACGTTTAAAGTTAAAACAATGACTCCTACAAACGTGCGGTGTGCGTCGGTCAGGGGTCAGGGCGGGGGCCGGCAGCCGGCAGGGTGGCAGAGCTGACTCAAAGGCCAGTTCAAAAGCTACCGGCTGGGCAGGGAAAGGCCCCCAAGATGAAGCCTGTTCCTGTCCCGGGGGTGAGAAAGGCCTGAACGACGGGCTTATCCTCTCCAGCAGCCAGAAGACAGCTGCCGATCTGCAGTGGAGCCCGACGGGTTCGCCCGTGGTTCCAGAGTCTGACTCCGATCAGCAGGAAAGAGCGTGTCCAGCCGAGGTGGGGCTCATTCGCACTGGTGGGGCCCAGGCTGGACGAGTCGTTCTTTGGCTCCGTAGGTTTTCTTTAAACAGGGTCCGCTCTGGAGTCTGACGGCTGCGTGCACCAGCAGTTTCACCACTAATACTGGGACCGGGGGTGCGCCTGTCACCTGCTCTGTGCATCTGCTTCTTTACCCGAGGGTCCAGGAAGTCCTGCTATGCGTGTCCAGCAGGCACGATGAGGGGCTTTCTCGCTCGCGTCACGGCGCGGACGCCAACATTTGAACACTCACAGGAAAGTCTGAGCGGTGCTGAGACTCTGAGTGGGCGCTGGGTGGCAGGAAAGCTGCAGAGGCGCCGGGAGGGACGCCGTGCACGTTGCGGCAGCAGTCAGCCGCCGCGCGGCGCTGGCCTGGCAGCGGCCCGAGCCCCGCTCAGAGACGTGACCTTGGGACAGCGGATGCCTGTGAGCAGGTCCGATCGGACAGGATCAGCAGACACCAGGCGGATGTGATGAGGCTGTGACCCAACAGTGCTGGAGGACAGACAGGCCAGGCCTGGAGGAGGAAGCGCCCAGCGAGTGTCCGGGGCTCAGGGGCTTCATGGCCACCCTGTCCATCCAGGCCTCCACCGTCAGGATGTCGTCCTGCTTCCCCGACGTGACAGCATGCAGGGATGGTGGCATAGCTGAGGGCCACGGCTGCCCTGCCGGCCTGCGGGCAGGGCCCCTTGGTGATGCGGAGTTTGCCGTCAAAGCCGGCCCTCGGTGGGCCTCGGACACAGTCTGGCCTTCGTAGGGTGGCCTGGCCCCGGGACGCACGAGGACAGAGGTGGACACAGGTGCTTTCTGAGGGGTGTGGGCCCCTGGATGCGTCCGCAGCTCCGGCCGATGGACCAGCACCCTGCTCCCTCGGCCTCCGCCCGCCGTGGGTGGGGTCAATGGTGCTTCTGTTTTAGGCAAGGTTGAGACTCCTCGGCTGTGAATTTAATTGCGAAGGAGATGACACACCCCATCCCAGCCCAGGCCCTCCTGGCCCCTGCCCTGCGTGCCCAGGGCCTGGCGGGTGGTCCTGTCCTCTCCAAGCCTTTAAGGCACCCCTGCCCGCTGAGTGCTCGGACACACTCCGTCTACACCACCGAATGTATCTCTTCAACCCGTCTGCCCTCGCGCTCCCCGGAGGGCCCGCCCCGCCCCGGCGTGAGTAGCCGCCACAGAGCAGATCCCCCTGGAAGAGCAGGCTCCGCGCTGGGCAGGGGGTGCTGCGGGCGGGGGCGGCGGTTTGCTCTGGTGACAGGTGCAGAAACTTCTCTGGTGTCTTCCTGTCCCCAACCCCGGGCAGGACGCACTCCAGGGTCCTGCCTCCAGAAGCCTGGCGGGCTGATGAACCACTGCCCTTAAATGACCTTCTCCTGCGTGTCCAGAGCTTTCCTTGGCGCCAGGAGCCCCTTGCTGGACTCCGGGCCCTGTGAGCGCCGGCGGACAGCGAGGGCCCAGACCAGGCCCGTCCGTGCTCCAGCCCCGCATCACCGGCCCCCACAGGGAAGGCTCTAGGGGGTCGTTCTCCCCGCTCCAGCCTCTCCTCTCCCCAGCAAAGCTTGTGGTCCTTCCAGGCCACCTGATCACCAGCTCCCTGTTCCTCCTCCCCGAAAGGTCCTCCAGCGGGGAGCGGCGGATCTCCGAGCATTACCCTTTTCCTCCAGATATGTCGTAAGGGAGCCAAGGCCTTTGAGTTTGGTTTCTCATCTGTTTCTCTGGAAAGTCCGCAGCTGCTTCCTTCAAGGATTCGCCTTCCCCCCACGCTGGGCTTGGGGGACCCGTCCCTGGGGGGAGAGGGAGCTTCGCCGAGCCCCTGCCAGGCTCCCAGGCTCCCAGGCGGCTGTGCTCCGTCTGCCGTCTGAGTCGACCCTCCCGACGGCCCTGGGAGGCCGGCGCCCTCGGCCCTCTGCAGGGAGGGGACGTGCGGGGGGTTGACACTGTCCCCGGGATCCTGTGGCCATGCACGCCGGCTCTGGCCTGCCGTTTGCCCTCGGGGGTCTCCCGCAGCGTCGGCGGGGCTGGAGCAGCCGGGGCGTCGTCTGCTCGTGCCACACTCGAGGCCTGATGGGAACGGCACTGCCGGTGGGATGCTGGGGTGCCTGCGGGGCTGAAACCACGCGCAGAGTGAACACTTGGGGGAGGGCCTCACGGAGCCCTCGCAGGGTCCTGTCCAGCCCCGAGCGCCGGCCCGTTCCGTCAACAGGAGGAGCCGGGACGTGCTGGAGGCTGCCCTGGCGAGGGTGACCTCGAGGCTCCCTCGGGGTCCCTCACCCGTGTTCTCTTCCGCACAGTCAGGCACGTGGGGGACGAGGCAGACGGGCCTCCACCTGCAGCTCCCTGCGGGGTCATGCCCAGGCAGAGCGCCCAGTGGCCCCACGCGGGAGTCTGATGGGACCAGTGGGGGACGCTTCGTTCTGAGGGGCCGGCTGGGCTCCTGCAGGGGCTCCCACAGGCCCATCCCCAGGGCCTCACGTGGCTCGGGCTGACTCACAGCGATGTCACGGCTTCTCCTCGGAGGCTGCCGTGTCCCTGGGGGGCGGAGCCCGGCTCGCGCAGCGGAGAGGAAGGGGGAGGGGGCCCTCCCGTCCCGGCCCCTGGAGACACCCGTCCCTTCGGGTCGCATTCCAAGGCAGACTCCGGCGTGGAAGGACGTGTGCTCCCCTCGGGCGGCCCCGTGCTCTCCCTGAACACCTACTCACATGCACGGATGGCTGTGGGGGCCCCGTGCTCGGGCCCTCCGTGGGGCCCTGGGCATCGTGGATACATTCACCCGTCTTCACCGGGACCTGCTGCCGCGGGACGTGTGCCCCGCGCTGGACGCCAGACAGGCGGGGGGAGGGGGCGCTGGGGTTGGCGGCAGGACCCATGGGGGGCCTGTGGACAGGCATGACTCTGAGACCAGCGGACGCCCCTCCAGCACGACCCATGTTTTCTTCCTCCGCTTCTGGGTAGAGACGTCACAGTCACGTGTCTCCCGAAAAAGAGGTTCTTTCTGGGTCTCCAAACTCCGGAATAAAGTATTCTGAGATGTTCAGAGCCCACCCGCCCAGGTAAATAGATCCTAACCCTACGCTTGCCTGAACTCGGAAGCCAGGGTCCGTTTTCCTTCGGGTTCAGAGCCCCCGGCTGGAGAGTAAGGGGGGTGGCACCGGGGTCTCGACGGGACACACGCCCGCAGTCAAACGGGCGCCTGCCTCGCAGTGCCGCCTGTGCCCTAAGGACCGGCAGCCTGGGTGTCGCTGTCTGCGCGGGAACCTCTTCTCCAAGCCTGGGCAAGATGGCTTCCCTTTGAGGAAAGTTCTAGATGGTCTTGGAGACGGGTTACAGGGACTCCAACCATTTTGCGAAAACCGCTGTGGGGGCATCCCGACTGCTCCTCTTCCTCCCTGATAAGGCTTTGAAAGTAATAAAGGAAGGTGCCGCGAGGAGCAAGATAACGGGATTAAAGTTCGGGAAGACGCGGACAGCCCGGCGTGTTTCAGAGATGCCCCGGGTGACCTGCAGGAAAATCCTTCCTTTTAATTGTCACTAAAGGGATTACACAATTTCCTGCTCGGACGTGAAGTGTGGTGACCAGCAGCGCATAATTAAAGTGCATTCCGGAGGGAAAGACAGTGGCTCAGGTAGGCCTGGGAGAGCCGGCGCCGGCAGAGTCCCACTTGCGCTCTCGGGCTGCGTCCTTATCGGCGGGCTGGGAGACCCAGCTGGGGCCTCGGGACCAGGAGTAATTAAAATACCTTTAATTGGAAGATTCCATAATACCTTCTGCACAGTGGAGCGTAATTACCAGTCTGCTGCCCCGGCCTCCTGTGGGGAGCCACGGAGCACACCCGAGCTCTTCTTGGTTGGGAGAGGGCTTGCGGTTGGAGCGGACGGGGGCTGTGTCTACACTCGGGGCCGAGCCCGCCAGGCAGGAGGCAGGGCAGGGGCCTGAAGGTGAAGCAGAGACTGGTCCGTGGGGACACTGACGGTGTTCGCAGGTCGCTGTAAGAAGTGCCGAGGGGGGAGTGGTTGGAAACAGCCGGTCGCTGTCTTACAGCCCCAGAGGTCATCCTCCAGCCTGGGTGGGTGGGGCTGTGCTCGTTTTGAGGTGCTCGGGAGGAACCCTTGTCTCCCAGAAGCACCTGCCTGGGTCAAAGCCAGCGCTGTGGCACCTTCCAGTGTGTCTCAAAGCTTCCGATGGTTGCTTCTGTTGTCATATTTCTCCGGCCCTCCGGACAGGAAGACCCTCTTTTAGGGATGCCGATGACGCCCTGGACCCACGGGTAATCCGGGATTATCTCTGACTTCAGACCCTTAGCCACACCTGCAGGGCAGAGTCAGTCCCTCCTACCCGGGAAGGAGACCCTCACAGGTGTTGGGTGTTAGGAGTGGACATCTTGGGTGGGGGGGTGGCGGGTGTCACGGTTCTGGCCACCACCAGCCCCAAGAGCCGGCAACTAAGAAGTCCCAGAGCAGAGTTTGGAGGGAGACTCTGGGGCGGAGGAGGGAGGATATGCCACCAGGACCCGCCGTGTTCCTCTGTGAAATCTGGTAAAACGCATGTGACCCAAAACTTACGATATTGACCATTTTATACCGGCTTAATTCCGTGCCACCGAGTATAGTCACTCACGATGTGCAACCGTCGGCCATATGAGCTTCAGAATATCTTCCTCTCTCCAGAGAGGGATGCACGCCCCGTAAGCCCTTCCCTGCCCGGCCCCTGGTGGCCAGCCATCCGCTCTCCGTCCCCGAGGGTTTGTCTGTCCTGCACGTTCCGTACCCCTGAGCTCAGACGATATGTGGCCCATCGTGTGTGGTTTTTTCACGTGCCAGGACCCTCCCGTGCTCATCCGTGCTGTTCCCAAGTCCGGCCGACCTCCTTGGACGGCTGGACAACATTCCATTGTGCGGTCGGACCACGTGGTGTGGACCCGTTCCTCCGGGTGGACTCACGAGGAGTTTTCCGCCTTTTGGCTTCTGTGGATGCCGCTGCCTTGATCAGTCCTGAGCACGTGCTGGCTTGGACGTCCACCTTCATTTCTTCCGTTTACACCTAGGCGGTCTGGCGGGGTCCTAGGCTAACTCTGTGTCTGCCGTGGTACGGATAGCCCGGCGAGGGGAGTGTGGCTGCCCCTGACGTCGGGACGTTCCCCTGCAGGGTGGCCGCTGGGGGATGCAGGTCCCGTGCAGGACGCGGGTGCTGATGCTTCCTCCCAAGGACCCAGATGGCGAAGACCAGCTGATCTGCGGTGGGGACAGCAGGACACGGAAGCGGCCCACTCTGACGGGGCCAAGCGGGAGGCCCGGGAGGGGGCGTCCCTGCTCCGTTCCCCTGCTGACCCCTGCTGACCTGAGGGTCCTGACCATGAGTCCACCCTCCTTCCAGACGACCATAACGGGTCAGTGTCCTCTGTTGAGAGCCTGGGCTGTCCTCTGTGGCCTGGGTGGAGACACCGCAGTAGGAAGAGCCTCGAGCTGGACCCCACTGACCCCTCACGGGATGTGACAAGGATTGGGCCCAGGGCGAGTGTCGTTGGGATCATGATGATGGTGACAGCGACATTTCTGTCTTCTCCGAGGACGGGGACTGTGACCTGCGTCACACAGAGCCAACATGAGGTGTCCCGAGTTCTGGAAGGTGACCCTCGTGCCCACTGAGAAAGCCACCAAGGACTACCTAGGGCCTATGATTCAGTTTATTAAAATGGCACTCAGAATAACGTTTTTATCCCTTTAGATTAAACTTTGATTAACGTTTGATCTTATTTATAAACTTACATGATTACATCCCCCAAGTATTTTGCACAGGATCAGTGCAGTGAGTATATTTGATCCTCTCTCTCTCTTTCTTTCCTTCTTTCTTTTTTTTTCTCTTTGGATTTCAACTGTCTGAGCAGCAAACAAATCTCAGGCATTCACAGAGCATGTAAATGTAATAAGTTAAGCTGACAACATCGGAGCCTCTTTGATTCTCTGTTTCAATACGCTTTGTCCCCTTGGTGACATTCTCTTACTTCTCTTAAGAGAACCTTTTTTTTTTTTGTTTCGGACACTGATACTGAACAGTGCCATCGAAAGGGCCACGAACACTGGCGTTGCCAACACAGGGACACCGTGGCCGCCACACCTGCCCTGCGGCCCCCCGGCCTCTACCCTGAGTGCTATTGTTACTTCTTTCGGTGTAGGTTTCCCGGTAAATGTGTGGAACTGACCTCACACCCTGGGAGGTGTCTGGAGTCCGGCATCACGGGGACAGTCATCCGTGTTGCTGGACGTGTCCGCGGCTCCTTCCTTCCACCCCAGCATCTCCGTGGCAGCCTGGCACACACTGTCTCCTGTACTGTTGCCGGTGGACACTTGCTTGTGGCCAGAGATTGGCTGTGAGATCGCTGCCCCTCTGACGTCCGTCGTGCGGCGCGCGTGTGCACACGTTTCTGTGGGGTGCGAGCCCCACGGGGAGATGGCTGGGCTCCGCCGTGTGCGTGCGCTCGTTTTTGGTAGACAATGTCTGGCGGCTTTCTGAAGTTCCGTGCCGGTCTCCGCTTCCAACGGTGCCGAGTGTCTGCTGGGCCCATCTTCTCCGACCCCTGATTCAGTCCAGTCTTAACATTTTACTAGGTAAGCGATGAATCCCTAAATTCTACGCCTGAAACCAATCTTACTGTATGTATTAACTTACTAGAATTTCAACAAAAGCTTGACATAAAAAAAAAGAAAGGAAAAAAGTTTACTTGATTACTTGAAGAGTCATAAAATGGGCATTTCTTCATATTTTATTGACCATCTCGACGCACTGTTTTGTGCAGTAACTGTTCAGGTCTTTTCCCTCTTTTATGGGCTCATATTCCACCGAGAAGTTGGTTAGACGCACTTGTCCGTGTCGGTCATCCACGCGACGACGTCCTGCGAATAGCTCCTCCCGTCTCTGGCTCTCCCTTCACCCGTTGAAAGTTATTCTTTGAGTGGAGAGGTTCTTAATTTGATCCTGAAAGTCCAGAATTTTAGTGAAGCCCCAGTTTAATGATCCTCATGGTCAGTATTTTTTGGCTGCTGGTTGTCACACTAATTTTAATCTAGACCAGCTCCTCACCAGCCACAGGAAGCTCTACTCCCTACAGGACCGTCCCCGCCCCTTTCCCTCTAGTGGCACGGATCATTCTCCTGCACCGCGTGTCCCCAAAACCAGACTGGCCATTGTGTTTGAGTGCAGTGCTCTCTCGGAGCGGAGTGAAGACTGTGATCCCTCTTCCTGGGACCTTGATTTCCCCGTGTGGCCGGGAGGTGCTGCTGGTGCCCTCTGCCTCTCCCGGAGGACTCCCAGAGCGCTGGGCTGGGCATGGGTTTCGTGAGACCCCGGCCCCGAGCACCTTAACTTCCTCCCCTTTGGACACGCAGTTAGGGCTCCGGGTTGGCTGCTGGGTTGTCTGCCCCTCCCTCTCTGTTGCTCTAACTCTGCGACCAGGACCACGGGCGATGCCCTGCTTGGTCTGACGAGGACTACGTCAGCTCACCACGGATTAGCAGTGGGCGATGCACCGTTTCCCAGCTTTTTGTACTCAACTTCCGCTTGTCTGTACCTTTCACATGCGTCCTTCTCGAGTGATCTATGTCCAGGTTTCGTGTTGTCCCTGAGTCTGACAATCTGTCCCTTATTTAGAGAACGTTTCGTACAAATCCTGGATGTGCTTCTACAATTACGTTCGCGAAGCCTCTTTTCTACTTTGCACGCGCCGGCCACCCTGCAGTCGCGGCAGTCCAGGAAGCGTCTGTGTTCCCGCCCGGACTGTGTTTGCGCGTCCCCGGACATTCCTGCTGGGTCTTCACGAGTCACGCCTCAGGTTGTGCTTTAGGGAAATGACCTCGACTTTAGGACTTCCAGGACAGTAGGCAGACCTGACGTGGCTGCGTCTGCCCAGCAACACTGTGGGTGAGTGTGTGGACGACAGTGTGGGCAGGTGTGTGGGTGGCCGTGTGGGTGACAGCCCATGCCGGTGTGTGGATGGTCCAGGCAGCCTGGCCGCCTCTGCTCACCATCTCCTCCCCTGTCCGCAGCTGGCAGGTGGACTTCCTGTGTCAGAGCGAGGGGACACATGCAGACGAAACACTGAAGCCTAAAGCTGAGAGTATTTCTTGCTGAGTAAGGGAGAGCGTCGCCCAGAACAGAGTGACCACTCACGGCGCGTGGGGCTGGGGGGCATGAGAAGAGGGAAGATCTGGGGACTGGGTGACCTTGGCTGTGGACGCCTGGTAGGCGGAATTAGGCTGCCACTAGGGCTGTCACTCAGAGGTGTGCCACTGAGGGGAACCGTCCTTGATTTGGGGACTGGCTTGGCTGTTTAGATGCTGCCTATTACTGTGCTGGAAGAGCCATGCATCCGCCCTCTCTTTCTCGAACTTGGACGGGAGGACTGTAGTTCTTATTTTCATCACACGGTAGAGAAAACCCAGGCTTGATCAGGTTGAGAAAACCCAGGCTTGATCAGGCGAGTGATTTTCCTGAGTTGCGTGCTGACAGGAGGCATCCTCAAGTCTCGGACTGCGGCCCATCCCAATAACCCGCATCTGCTCCTACGCTGTGGGTCGGCCGTGCACCCCACACCGGGGACTCCATCTCCCTCGTCCCCGACAGTCTTTCCACTGGATTCTCCATCCCAGTTCCTCAATCCCACCCTGCTCTTTCCCCCCGAAAGAGTCACCCTTTGTAACATACTTTTACCTGCCCTTAAATACTAGTGCAGCTGAGAAAACCCAGTTTTCAAGAGTTATGAGTTTATCTTAAAGTTCCATTATTTCTGAATTTTTTTCTCTCCGTCCTACGCTTTGCAAATGCATCTACATTTCTTCGTGGACCTCGAACCTTTGATTCATTATGCGTCCAACACCTCTTACCTGTTCTCTTCCTCTTGCCACAGACGCTTGGACGGTCTCTGGGCCGCCGCACGCCCACCCCCAAACCCTGCGACCCTGCATGTCTGAGCCTCTACGGTTTTGCGGGTTTTCTCCGGTAGGGCCTGCGTTAGGGGTGCTGTCTCTCCTCCCCCGGCAGCTGTGTCCCTCGCTCTGACACAGGAAGTCCCAGCCCTCACGGAAGCGCCTGTCCTCGAAGCTTCGGCAGTCAGAGGGCCGGGCGTGAAATGCCCCACTGTCTTAGTGCTGACGGGCGCCCCCCTCGATGACGTCACCACGTCCCTACCAGGCAGCTTCACTGACGGGTCCCCTTCTCTGAGGTGCCTGTCGCGACCCCACACTGGGTTTAGAACCCGTTGTTGCCCTGCTGCTCTTCAGCAGTCCTGTTCTCCATGTCAGTCTCTTCCCCTTTGTTTTTTTAGATTTTTTAAAGTTTCCCAATCTGTCACCCATCTGTTCTCACTAATGGTGCCATTCTACCCTGGACCGAAGGCTTTCCGATGGGGACCCTGACATCCCTTTATTTTAACCTCCGGCTCCGTACTTTCTGAGTCTCGTATAAGAAGCCCATATGCAATTCAAGATGAAGTTTCCTCCTACGACTTACCCTGTTCGCTTTATTACTAGACTTTGTGCACTTCGGTTTTTAACCAATCTGGAGATGGTGGTTCTTACTCAGCATGTGCAGAAGAGTTCCCGCTTTGCTTTAGCCACGGGCCGGGCCGGTCACTCTCGGTGTCCCCTACTACAAACTCGAGCACTTTCACACCGAAATGCGATGTCACCTGCTTTAGGAAGCAGGACCCCGAACACACACGGGTCTGTTGTCGAACTTTCTAACTTCTTTTGCGTGTGCACTTCATATTTCTATACGAACACAGTAGCCGTGTTTTTAAAACTATCATTTTGTCAAATTGTTCCGTATCTTTTGGTCTGATCCTTTTCCTTCTCTCTTTTCCCAAAATCGATCTATATTTTTCACAGACCATTTTGCTTCCATATAAATGTTAGAATAAGAATTTGGAACTTCACAAAAACTAAAAAAATGTATTGAGAGGTCATTAACATACGGTGTCTACAAGAAGTCGATGGCCGTCTCCCCGACTCTCGGTCGGCCCCGTCCCTGGATGTGGACCGTTTTCCCTCCGTCTTCGTTTGTAGCTCCTAAATAACCTTAAAGTCGTCTTTATAAAGGTCTAGTGAATTCTTTCTTAGATGTATCCTTGCGCACATTCTAGTTTTTCTAGCTGTTACGTTACATTAAAAAAAAATGTTTCAATTATAAATTCCCAGTGTGGGAAAAACACATCACGCCATTGGAGCCGCACCCCTCAGTTTTGTAGAACTTTCATTCATTCCATAGTTTTGACTGTGGATTGTGACGCGTGTCCTTCCCGGGTGATCACACCGTCTGCGGGATAAGGACATAGTTCATTCTTCCGGCGTGTTCCTCCACCTGTCGTGGGTCTTTCTCGTAACGGGTCCCCTGGCCCAGGACCTGCCAGGAAGGACGGGAACAGGTGTGCTCGTCTTGCTGCAGTGTTCCAGGAAGCGCGTCTCCGATGAGTCCCCTGAGCACGGCGGGTGTCCCGGAGCACACGCACAGAGCTGTCAGGTGCACAGAGTCTGAGATTTCTACGTTCTGAGATTCCATTTAGAAATGTTTTGGGTATTTCCAAGTGCATTTTTCCCCCCTTCTATTGACCTAGTCAATACTTTTTTTTTCTTTCTTTATTTAACTTCCTGACTGGAGGTGGTGAGTTACATTCACGGGTTTTCCTGATGCTAAAAGTCGTGTTCGTTCCTTTGGTAAAGTTCATTCGCAATGATACATTATTTTTAACAAAATGTGAGAGGCGATTAGCGAATATGTAAGTAAGACTGTTCATAAGTGAAACGAGCCTATCCTGCGCTTTTTGAAGTGTTCCTAGCCAGCTCTGAAATCACGGTAACACGAGACTTTGGAAACGAAAGGACCCACTCTCTCCCTCGTTATGCGGAACAGCTTGCTGCCCGTGTAGACAGGACCGCTCTGCTCTTTGAACCTTTGCTGTAACTTTCCTGTGCAGTTTTTAGGCCTGATTTCCTTGTTCTGCTTTGCTGTGTTTCATTTCCCCTGGGAGAGGTTTCATTACCCTTGCGAATTTTAAATTTAAAATTTTCCACTTCTTGCTCCACTGAGGAACATGATGCTTTTCCAGAAATTCATCCCCTTTACCTCTACTTTTCAAAGCTAAGTCTGTATTTCAAAGACTTCCGTTGTGTACGTTGTCACCTCCTCTTTCGGATTCTGGGTCTTGTAAGCTCCCACCTTCCCCTCCTTGTATTGATCGGATTTGCCAGAAGCATGTGCGTCTTACAGCCTCGGATCTTGTTGACGTCCTCCGTGTCATCGACGTGGATCCTTATCTGTGGATTTCCGACCCTCGTGTTTCCTTCTTGAGCTGCACGCGCGGCCCATTTCCTCGCTTCTTCTTACTTTCCGATAATATATTTCAGCGTGTACAGCTGTCACCGTAAGGCGGTCCCCTTGCTTTGTGGGTCTCTTACGCGTGAGTCTCTATCCTAAAATCTTTGTGGCAGAACGATGCCTTTGTTTTGGGACATATGGTGTTTTATTTATTTTTAATCATCATTTGTTACTGATTTCTAATCTTACTGCGTTTTGCCCGGAGACTCTATTATGTCTGGATGGACTGTCGGGGCTGTATCAGAGCTCCAGATCTGGTCCCTCCTCTGTGGCCGCGAGATCCGCTCCACACACGCACGCACACACACGTTTGCACACACACGCGCGCGCGTGCACACACGCACACACACATTTTTTGCCCTGAGCTTTTTATTAATCCTATCATTCAAATTTTATATGTGTTTATGCTTTTTTGTTTTTTACTTTTTTCTTTTTCTGTCCCTCTGCTCCGCCAGTTTCTGAGAGGGCGTTGGTAAGCTCTCGTTGTCTGTATTCTCCCTCATAATTCTGTCCGTTGCTGCTTTATACATTGCGATGTGATATTTTAAAGGGTGTGCATCTTTACAAGTACTCTATCTGCTTGATCTATTATTCTGTTTGTCAGTATACAGCATCGCCCTTTGCCATTATGCGGCTTTTTGCCTTAAAATCTATTTAACCTAGTAATGGAAAGTATTACCTTGTATTTCTACACATTTCTCCCTGGAGCCAACTTCGCAGATGGTCTGTACGACTGCCTCTTCACAAACTCGTTCACCCGCGCACGTAGGCTGCCGACCCGGCTCGGTTTCTCCTTGTGCGTCAGGACATCAGTGCTGGGTGCCCACTAGATTCTCAGTGGCCGGCACACACCTGCGGAGTCGCGACGCTGTAGCCTTGAGACTCGTGTAATGTTATAAGCCGAGTTTACGTCAACTGAAAGAAGACATTCAGCACCCTGGCCTCACTCTCGGGATAGAGAGTTTTTCCTTCAGGAAGAGAGGCACCTGTCCTTCCCCCAGGGGCCATGTGACCCGAGTCCCCCCCCCCCCCACCCCTGCCTCTCCCCTCCCGCCCCTTCCCTCCTTCCTTCTTCTCTCTCTCCCATTTCTTATTCGATGTTACCTTTTCCTCCCGAATAATAAAAGAGACCCACAGTGAAGGGCACAGGGCATATGCCCAGGTTGGTGACTCAGCACAGAGGGCTCTGCTGTAGCTGGTACGCGTTCCTGAGGCCATGAGCCAGACACCACCAGCAGCCTGGAGCCCCCAGGTGCCTTTCTGCGGTGGCTCCCCTCTAACACGAACTTGACCTTTGTGATGCTCACGATGACCTTGCTTTGTTGTCGGTCCTCCTTGTCCGGTTCTGCCCCTGCGGACGTTCCTATGAATGGGGTCGTCCCAGGAATCTTACACGCGGAGGGGGTCATCTCCGTCTTCCGGTTTTGCTGCAAGTGATGTTTGGGAGTTTTCTTTCCTGCTTTTGTGTGTGTTGTCCTTCGCCTGTTTCAGCTGGACTAGAGGGCGTCGCGTGCTGACACGGCTTTTACCCATCTCCGGCGGGAGGCCACCGGTCTGCTTCTGCTTCCCCGCGTGGCCAGCCGGGCTGCCTTGGGTGGTCTTGCTCCTGGGCCCTGGCGGACGCCCGTGCGTGCTTCCCGAGCGCACTCCGCAGCGGTCCTTCGGTCCTGGGGCACAGCCTGTGCACCTGCAGCCTTGCCTGGGGAGTCACTGGCCTTCCAGACCTGGTGTCCTCATGGCCTCTTGCCCCAGAGTCTGCACACGGTTCCGGTCCCACTGTTGCACGGATACCCATAGCACCAGACCACCGTGAAAGCATTCAGTGTTATGTCCGCGCTTTCCCACTTACTTTTCAATCTGGCAGGCATGTGTTGGCAAGGTTTTATTTTGCATTTCCTTGGTTACTAATGAGAGGATATCTGTCATGTGCTTGCTAGCGATTTGGGTTCTGTCTTGGAGGGTTTCTGGTCCTGTCTTTTGCCCTCTTTTCTTTGAGGTTATTTGTATTTTTATTGCTTTGTATGACGCTTTTTTTTTTTTTTAAGTAATATGCATTGGATATAAACTCTTATTTTGGTCTTTTTTTTTTGGGATACAGATGATGCAAAATTTCCCCTCCCTTGTGTTTTGTTTTCACCCTCCTAGTGACGAACAGAAGCTCCTAATTCCGGTCAAACTCATCAATCTTTTTACATGCCTGAGAAAACCGTAGCTCGACCTAGCACTAAATCATAGATTAGCTCGAGATAATAGTCGAGGCCTAATTTTCCCTTAAACATTTAAAAATTATTGCGCTACTGTGCTGCTTGTGCTGAGTGCAGGGATGATACGGACTTAACTCTTATCCCCATTTATAAATATGATTTAAAATATTTTTTCTAGAAGCTGTTCGATTTTTTTTCTGTATTTTGATGTTTTAAAATTCATTTTAATTTTGTCTAGTTTTGTTTTTTTCTGGTATTTGTAATTTTTTGTTTGTTTTGAGTTCTTTCGATTCTTGGTTTTATGTATTATTTCTGTTTCTTGCTAGTTGCTTGCTTGTGGATTTTTTAAAGCATCACCCCCCCCCCCCCCCCCCCCCCCCCCCCTGCCTGGCATTCTGCTGTGTCTTTCTCTCCGGCTCCCACACCTGCCCTTGGCTCTCCCTGTGCTCGCTCCTCTCTCGGCCCGGGGCAGCCCCTCGACCTGCTGCTCTGGGGTTTGCCCTCAGAGAGACCCGTTCTGCTGAGTCTATGACCGTAAGGCTTTCTAGGCCTGTCCTCTCCAGTTGGGTCCTCCTGAGAACACATTCCAGCTTCGTGTCTTGGATGTCTTTTCTCTTCTCCATGTCTTGCTTCTCCTTTGTCTGATATACATCCTGGTGTATTTCTTCAGCCTCTAATACCCTTACTTTGCACTTCGAGCTCACGGTCTCTGGGGATATCAGCCACCTTGGCTGGTGATGTGTCTCTGGGGATGGGGTGGTGTCCCCTCCTGCTGGTGGTCTCCCAAGCACTGGGCACGGAGGAGATGGCACTTGGAGGGACCTCTAGTGTCTCCATATGTCCTGTGTCCTTACCTTGCCTTTTAAAATCTCTCTGTCTTGATGCTAACAATCTAAGCCTGCGGGAGTGGACGGGGGCATGGGGGAGGTTCCTCTGGCACCAGCGGGTCCGTGAGCATCTGTGGCTCATTGCAGGGCCCCCCAGGGCGTAACTCTGCTTTCCCTACCTGCTCGGTGTGCCCAGGTTTAGACATGTTGGGGATGAGTAAAGCCAGAGGCCAGAATGTTACTTTTACCGCAGGAGCTCATTAGAGCAGAGGTCCTGGGACGGAGGACAGACAGACAGACTTGCAGCACGACTGGGAAGCTTCAAGCTCCCAAGAGGTCACGGCAGGTGAGCCGCGTCCCAGGGTAGCCATGGAGTTTGTGGGCG
The DNA here is from genome assembly GCF_022355385.1 of Mustela nigripes. Classification (NCBI taxonomy): domain Eukaryota; kingdom Metazoa; phylum Chordata; class Mammalia; order Carnivora; family Mustelidae; genus Mustela; species Mustela nigripes. Next base: position 2,218,455 of record NC_081562.1, on the reverse strand, counting down.
GCCTGAAAGCTAAGAGACAAGAGGTTCCCCTGATCACCTGCTGCTTCACCAGGTCCCTTTTAGACCACAGAGTGTTTGCTGTTCCCACAGTCTCCTGTCTGGGACGGGGAGGGCAGCCCAGTGCTGCGGCAGCGCGGTGGAGAAGCGCCCGCAGACCTGGCTCCCAGCCCGACTCTAGCTCTCCCACCTGCACGGTCTGTGGCCAGGGTCCACGCCGCCACGCTTCCTCGCGTCAGACTCAGCCCGGTGAGGGGTCCGTGCACAGCAGCGTCGCCCCCCACCCCCGCCCCAGGTGCCCTGCAGCAGGTCCTGCCTCCTGCCTGCGCCTCCCGCCAGCCCGCAGGACGGGGGCACGTGGCGGGCATCCCTCCTGATCGGCAGGAATTTCTCCACATCCACGGTTCCAGGTGCTGTTGTGAGAGAAACAAACCCAAGACTTAGATGGACATACAGACACCAGCTTTGTTCTATCTACTCCTCTTGCGCAGAGCTGGGGGTCAGCCTTTTCATCAGGTGGGAGGAATTTGCTCCGCTCTTCGGGAAAGAGGTTCTGGGAGGCAAACCACGGCCGTCAGCTCGTACCGCAGCTCCCCAGCCCCACACCGCCCAGACGCGTCTTTGGTGGTGTTTCTGCTGGCGCACAAGCAGGGTCCCCACGTCCCTTGTGGTTCTGCCTCCTCGGCAGCCTCGTGCTCCCGTCTGCGAGCGAGTGAGCGAGGAGAGAGAGAGAGGGAGAGAGGAGGAGGGAGAGTCCTCTGTTGGAGGCCCTGCTCTCTCTCGAGGAGCCGCGCCGGGTGGGGGGGACCTTCCTTTCTTCTTTTCCGTCAGTTCCACACCCACAGCTCTCGGATCACAGAGTCACGCCCTGTCAGGAGGGGCCGGGAGAAGCCTGAAACCAGCTTTAGGTCAAACTCCAGCCTGACGTGAAGCAGGTCAGGGCTGCAGCACGCGTGCCGGGAGCTGAGCGACGAGCCTGGGGGCTTGCGGCTCGGGCACCCTGCGATCCTTGGCGGCCCCGTCCTTCCTGAGGCTTGGCCCCTCGGCAGACTGGGGCGGGGGCGGAGGGCGTCCTGTCTGCACTTTCTGCATCTCAGATCGATGCCATCAGTGTTTGCTCCAGTGGGGGAGAACCCGGCTCGGCCGGGGGTCCAGTGTCTTCCAGGTCAACGAACTCTCCAGTTTGGACTCTCCAGTCTGGGGCCAGGCACGGGGACAATGAGGAACGTTCACCTGCCTTTGTTGGAAGGGGAGGCCGCGGGTACGCAAATGCTTGCCATTCACTCCTCGGAGGCACTGAGCCACCGGGCAAGACCCCCCCATCTAGCTTAGCCTCATCCCTGCTCAGGCGTGTGCGTGCACAGACACACACACAGACACACACACAGACACACACACAGACACACACACACAGAGGCACACACCTCCGTCTATCCTCACTCTCCTGCATAAAACACTACAAGGCTCATCGCGTCCAGATGCCGCCCTCCCCAACCTGGTGCGTTAGCCTTAGCCCTCCACTGCTGTCTTAGACCCAGCCTTCCCGGGCCGTCTGTCCTCGTGCTCTGAGAATACTGAGCCGCGTGCACGTTCCCAACCCCACGCTCTGCCAGACATCTGTGTCTGGTCCGCGTTCCCCCCAAATGCTTACTTGCATCCCAGTCGTGCCCAGACATGACCTGCTCGCAGGGTTCTCGGACCCATAGAGGTGCAGTCCCGAGACTCTCACCCCCACCTCCGCACCCCTGCAGAAAGCTGCCGTCCGATTCCAGATCGCCAGGAAGTTGCCCTAGATCATCAGTGACCTCCACGCCTCGCTGGTGGTCAGGGGCCTCTGCTGAGCAGGGGGCTGGTCCTCCCCATGCAGGGCCTGGCTCAGGAGGGGCCCTGCTCCTCTCTAGAACGAGCCCCAGAGCCGTGGGCAGGTCTGGCCAGTGTGTGTGTGTCGGGGTGGCTCCGGGTGGGAGGACCACACCTGGTGCTGGTTTTTTCCCAGCAGACCCCGCCTGACTCTTCGCAGAGAGTTAGTGTGAATGCCAGGAGGCTTCGTTGCATAGTTACTCCCCTCTGAATCTCAGCGGCTGCAAAAGAAGGTGTTTATTTTAAAATTTAAATTGTAGTTGGCAGAGTGCTGCTGTGACTCACTTAATCAGTCCCCAGGTCCCCTTGGTTTTGCAGTTGTCTGTTGCTTCCAGTTCAAACACCCCCTTCCCGGTCAGGGTCTCCTCCATCAGGTGATGGACAGATGGTCTGGTTGGTTTGGACACTACTGCTGAATCACGATTCTCAGGGATTAAAAAGCAGAAACCCACACCCACAAACACACACACACGCAAACTTCCCCAACCGGGAAGCAAAGGGAACTCCTCTCTGTACGTCCTGCCTGGCGTGGGTGAAGCCTGCGGCTCCCCGAGGTCTCCTTACAACCCCGTCCGCCGCAGGAGACGAATCCCAGCACTTCCTGCTCCCGGACACACTCTGGGCTCAGGCAGGCTCCGCAGAACCGGGGGCGAGGGGCAGAGGATGCAGCGGAGGACGGTCCTGGGCTCCAGCGAGGCACGTCCTGGCGTGGTCCGCACGGCGGCCCCAGGACTCCGGGAAACCTCCCCGCTCGTGCTCAGCCCAGGGTCCCTCCTCTGTGCTCTTCCTGCCGGCACCCTCCGCACCGTCACCAGATCATGTGAAGGGCGGGTCTGACGGGGTCCAGCCTGCTGGAAACCCTGCCGTGGTTCCAGCCCGCCTGGTCCCCGCCTGGTCCCTGGCTGTCCCCACAGTCCTGCCCCGCGCCTCGTCTCCAGCCGGAGGGCGCTGTTTGTGCCTTCTCGTCCGTGGCGGAGAAACAGTAGTTTTCTGTTCCTCACAGACCATATTTTGAAAATTACAGCAAAAAGAAATTACTTAAAAAATGAAATCAAAAGGGGTGCAGACTCCACCCGTATCACTAATTTCAACAGACATGGAATGACTGTCAGTCTTCTACAAACATTTCTAAATGCTTGCTCACGGTTTTGCTTTCTTCTCATGGTGGGCTGCAGCCACCAGTGGGGACGGCCGCGCCCCATAGGCCCCTGGGGGGAGCTGTCACGGAGAGCTGGGGAACACCCCACACCCCCCCGGCTGGAGGGGTGCTCACGCCATGCCCGCGGCTGAGCACCAGACCCCCGCCCTGGACAGCCTGACTCTCACACCCTCCCTGGACCCCGCTGTCCACGTCCAGGGCCTGTCCTCGGCGTGTGTTCACAACAGCGGACCCTCCCCCAGCCTCACAGCCCGATGTATACAGTGGGTGCTCATAGTATGTTTCCTAAGGGAGCAGATGCATGCTTGAGCCAGAAAGATTTGGTTCCTCAGACCGGGGGCCACGGGGCTGCTGCTGAGTCTTACCACTTCAGGTTCAAGAAGCTCTGCTGCAAGGAAATTCTTCTGAGTCGTGACCCTACCCCCACCCACTCCGGGGAAGGACGCGGCTTTCGCTCGGGAGAGTCTGTGAGATGATTCACAGAGACATGTGGCACGTGGCGGGAAGTTCTGTTGTGCTCTCTGTGCCTGTTTGTTGACACTAATGAGAAACGTTAGTGTGATGTCCCTCAGCATATGGTAGACATGACATTAAAACAGTTCTTAGAACGGGAATCCATACGCCGAAAAAGTTACATGGAAAACACAGACCCGCATGGGCCTTCTGGAGGTGAGAAGACAATGGAAGGCTTGAAGGGCGCCCAGTCGTCGTAGGACACTGCGCTTGCCGGAAGGCGTTTCTGCAGACGATCCGAACAGGAGCTGCGGAGCAGGACAGCAAGCTCCGGGACACGCTGACCGCCGAGGGGTCCCTCTTCAGAGGCGTGACGGTTCCCTTGTTCCTCCGGCAGCCGGTGGGCGTCTGGGCGGCTCCAGCCTCGGCTACCATGTTTATCAGCCGCGACGGAGCTCTGAGCCCAAGTCTGGGTGTACCGAGAGGCTTTTGATGCTCTTGGGTCAATGTGGGCACGCACGTAGGGTGGCTGGGATCCGGCAAGTTTATGTTTAATTTTTTAAACACTATTGCCAGTTTTCATAGGATGACTGCACCTTTCCACAGTCCCACGCATTCTAGACGCGGTCCCAAGCCCCCTCTGCCCCAGGACCGGGTCGGGTGTCTCTCGGGGATCACAGCTGTGCTGGCGTGTGGGAGGGCTCCCTCGCTGGGGTCTCAGCGCACATCTTCAGCGCCTGCGATGACGCGCCTCTTTCCTCCTCCATTCAGAACTTGGCCCATTTCAGAAAACGAGCGGTTTGTCTTCTCATTTTTGAGTTGTGAAGATTCTGCACGTATTCCAGATATAAGCTCTTCCCAGATAAATGATTTGCATATATTTTCCTGATTCTCTGGCTCGTCTTTTAATTCTCTTAATGGTTTCTGTCGAAGAGCACAAGTGTTTCGCTACGACGGAACCCAGATGACCAAATCCATTTTCATGGATCGTGCCCTTGATGCCATGTTTGAGAGATTTTTGCCTTGTCAGAGGTCACAGATTTTCTCCTCAAAGTTTTAAAGTTATAATGATTACAATCAAGTCTGTGATACATTTTGAGTTAATTTTGCATATGGCGCGGAGGTGAACGTCTGGGTCTTCTTCATCCCCCTCCCCCTCCCCCTCCTCCTCCCCCTCCTCCCCCTCCTCCTCCTCTTCTAGCTCCTTCTCCTTCCTCCTCCTCCTCTTCTGCATAAGCCCAATTGCTGTAGCACTGTTTTTTGGGAAAAAAAAATCCATTTAACTATCTTGGCACCGATATTCAAAACCAATTGGCCATGAATGAGAGGGCTTGCTTCCGGACTCTCAGTTCTGACCCGGTCATTGCAGACCTACCCTTCTGCCGGCACCACGTGTTCTCGACCACGACAGGTTCTGAGTAAGTTTTGAATTTGGACGCGGATGTCCTTCTTTTTCAAAATCACTTGCTGTCCCAGGACATTGGCATTTGCATATATGTTTTGGGATCCACACATTATAAAATAAAGAAAAGCCTGGGATTATTTTATCTGGGTTGCATTGGGTCCGTGACACGATCGGAGGAACAATGACCATCTTAATGCCATTTGAGCCCTCCGGTCTATGAACATGGAGTAGCTTTTTGCTTATTTGGGTCTTTAATGTATCTCAGTGGCTTACAGACTTCAACATACACGTTTAGCATGTTCTGTTACATTTATTCTTAAGTATTTAATTGCTTTTGATGCTTTTCTCAGTGAGATAGTTCTTTTTTTTTTTTAAATTTTTTATTGACATATGATGTGTCATTTGCCCAGGGGTACAGGTCTGTGCAATGTCAGGCTTACACACTTCCCAACACTCACCGGAGCACATATTCAGTTTGGTCACTACTGAGATGTGGAGGTAAAGCTAACTTTTGTGTATGGAAATTGTATCTTGTGACTGTGCTGAATTCATTTATTCATTCTATGAGGTTTTCATTAGCTCCTTAGTATTTGTTGCACATGGGATCTGATTGTTTATGAGTTGCATATGTCAAACAGAAATCGGCGATACGAAGGGAAAAACTGATAGACCCACAGTCATCAATAGAGGTTTTAACCCCCATATTTCCATATGATCCAACAATAGACAAAGCGTCATTAAGGACATAGACGATGAAAAAGTCAACAAACCTGGTCTGATAGTTACAGTAAAACACTATGCTCGCTAGTATAGTGAACACTGTGACTTGCAGGATACACATTCTTTTCTTCTGTCAAAGTTCACCACGATGGAATGACCACATGCTATGGCATAATACAAGTCGTCGTAAACTTTGTAGGATTGAAATAATAAATAACATGTTCTCTGGTCAGAATACAATTCAATAAATGAGAAGGAAAATACTTCACAAAGCATTCACAAAACACAAAACCTGATTAAGACATTACAGTTAAATTAGGAATTCCTGACAGTAAAATACCCAAACAGTTGGCAGTTCAGGTACACGCTTATAAAATAACCCACAAGTCAAAGAACGAATCACAATGAAAATTAGAAAATATTTTTAAATGAATGAAAATGAAAACACCAAAGTAACAAAATTTATGAGCTGAGGTGAAAACCATGCCTAGAAAGAAATTTATAAATGTAAATGCATAATTAGAAGGGAAGAAAATTTTTACGTGCATGATCTACCTTGAAAAGCTAGAAAAATAAGAGCAAATTAATCCCAAAGAAAGTAGTATAATAAAAACGATAAAGTTTAAGGTAGAATTAAATGAAATAGAAAACCGGCAATTAAGAAATTAACAATGTGAAAAAAAATTCTTTGAAAAAGTTAACGAAATTGGCAAAACCTTAGCAAGACAGATAATACAGGGCATGCACATGTGGTGCAGAGGGCAGAAGGAAGCTGCAAATGATTAATATCAGAATGAGAATGAGGGTCACGAAAGGGTCTACCAATGTTCAATGGAAGTAAGAGAGTATAATGAACATCTTTATGATGAAAGTTTTCTGGACTTACATATAACTGACAAATTTCTTAAGGAAATGTAACTTATTAAAAAAATAAAAAAATAAAAAATCTGAATACCCCTACCTCTTTAATAACATTGAATTCATGACTTAATACATTTTTATAATGAAAACTCAGACCAGGGTATCCTAAGTGATGAATTCAACATTAGAGTAAGAGGTATTAGCCATCTCATAGCATTTCAGAATAAAGAGGGAGAAAGAATATTTTGCACTTATTGTATCGTATGATGGCAGCATAACCCTGATACTAAAACCTAAGGAAGATCTTACAAAAAAATTAAGCTATGGACCCATATCCCTTATCAATATAGACACGGAAATCCTAAGCAAGACATTAACAAATAGAAAGAATGCAATAATACATAGAAGTATGATATGCCATGACTAAATTGGGTTTATTCTAATAATTATTCTAATAATTTGTTTAATATTCAAAAATCAATCTATGTAATTCATGACATCAGCAGATGAAGAGCATTTATGAAAAACCTACAGCTAGCATCATTCAATGGTGAACCACTGAATAATTTACACTAATGTTGCGAATGAGGCAAAAATATCTGCTTTTATTATCCTTATCTAACATTATATTGGAAATCCTAGCTTGAGTCAGGACACAAGAAAAATATAAATGGGTAGATATTTGAAGGCAAAAAGTAGTGGTTCAGTCAGTTAAGTGTCTGCCTTTGGCTCAGGTCATGATCTCATGGGTCCTGGGATTGAGTCCCACATTGAGCCCCATGTTGAGCCCTACACTGGGCTCTGCATGCAGTATGGAATCTGCTTCTCTCTCTGTCGCTGCCTCTCCCTCCAGTTTGTGCGCGTGTGCTCTCTCTCTCTCTCTCTAATAAATAAATAAAATCTTAGAAAAAAAGAAAAAGTAAAGTTTTCTATGTCCATGAACAACATTATTGTCTACATAGAAAGTTTTTTTTTTAAGGTTTTATTTTTAAGTAATCTCCACACACAATGTGGGGCTTAAATTTATAATCCCAAAATCAAGAGTTGCATGTTCTACTGACTGATCCAGCCCAGTGCCCTACATTGAAAGTTCTTAAGCAGTCTAAAAAACACAAAAACAAAAACAAGAAACTAACAAATTATTAAGTACACCAAGCTTGGTCACAGGAAACACAGAAACACAAAATCCCTTTTTTTCCTGTCTAATAGCAACAATCAATTGGGACTGATTTTTTAAAATAATTTAATATATGAAAATAAACACAACACTTAAGGATAGCTTTAATGAAAAAAAATCACCTTTTCATGTGAAAAATACAAATATGGCTTATAAAGTTAAAGAAGAGTCAAATAAATTCAGAGATATACCATGTTCATAGACTGGGGGAATCGATATTATTAATCTATCCTTTCTTTCCAAACTGATCTATAGACTAAACGCAATTACATTGAAAATCCAATCTCTCAGTCTCTCTCCCCCCACTTATAAATAATAATAAATGGCTAAAAAAGAAATGAGAATTAAGTATTTTTAAGAAACCAACTTGAGGGACGCCTGGGGGGCTCAGTTGGTTAGGCGGCTGCCTTCGGCTCAGGTCATGGTCCCAGCGTCCTGGGACCGAGTCCCGCGTCGGGCTCCTTGCTCTGCAGGAAGCCTGCTTCTCCCTCTGGCTCTGCCTGCCACTCTGCCTGTGCTCGCTCTCGCTCTCTCTCTCTGACAAATAAATGAATAAAATCTTAAAAAAAAAAAGAAACCAACTTGAATGATTAATAACTGATATCTGATATCAGTACTTACTGTAAATTGCAGTAAATACAGCAGCGTGTTTTTACTTGCTGGCATATATTTAGGTACCTAGATCAGTGGAAAATAATAGAAAGTCCAGATGGACTCTGAAATGTGGTGTCACTTGCTTTTTGACAAAGATGTCAACATAATTCAATGGAGAAGAGTCTTTTTAAACAAATACTATTCTAACAACTGGATAACCATATAGGAAAGAAGAAATGAAACTCAAATCCTATTTCACACCCTTCCCCCAAATTAATGGAAATTATAGCCCCACATGTAAAATCTATAACTATAAAGATTTAGAAGAAAACCAAAGAATCTAATTGTGATTTTGCAGTAGGCAAGTTTTCATAGCAAGATACAAAAAGCCATAATCATAAAAGAAAATAAAATTGACAATTTGAGCTTCCTCAAAATTAAAAGCTTTATCTCATCAAAAAAGCTGTTAAGAAAATGAGAAGTGAAGCCACAGATTGGGAGGAAATGCTGGCAGTACAATATGACCGTACAGCACAAACATTTGTCCCAAGACAAGCGGGCTCTTTTATGGAATATATAAAGGGTATGTGAGAATAAACATATGAAAACTTCAGTAATTAAGAAAGTTTAAATTAAAGCCACCATATAACACCACCTCACGTTCAGTAGGATGGCCATATTAAAGACTGACAACATCAGATATTGGTAAGAACGTATACTTACGAGAATCATCCTATATTGCTGCTGGTGGGATTACAAACTGATACCATCGTTTCGGACGGCTCTAGTCGATGTCTTGTAAGCTTTCACGCATACCTACCCTATGATTTGGCATTTCTGCTGCAACAGGGAGAAAAACATACTTTCTCAGAAAACTTGCAGATGAATGCTACACGAGCTACATAGCCGTCAAATTGCAACCCCAAATAGCCATCAACTAGAGAATGACCACGCAGCTCGTGGAATATTAATGCAGTGGTCTGCTACTGAGAACAGGAATCCGAAACTGTTGCTGCATGGAACGTTGTGGGGGAGTCTCCAAACCATTATGGCGACTGAAAGAAGTCAGGCCCCAAAGAACACACACGGTGTGAGTGCATTCTTACAAAGTTCAGGAACAGTCCAAGCTAATCAGTGATGAGGAAAATCAGAGCACTGGTTTCCTACGATGGGGAGGAAGCGGAGGGATACGCGAGGAAACTCTCTGAGGGGACGAAAATATTCTGAATCTTGATAGGTGTGGGTCTGCCCCCATTCCTCCAACTGGGCATTCAAGATCTGTGCATTTCATTGCATGTCAGTTTTACCTCCAATCGTTGAAAAAATGAAATGTGAATAGGCTGACTCAACTAACTCATAATGAGCCTACATTTTGTTTTCACTTTTCATGGTACATTTCCCTTTGAAACTACCGTGCCACGAAAGGTACTGTCCTGCCTTGACCCCAGTAGAGGTCCCGTGAGATTAGGACCTGGTTCTTTTCCTTCCATGATCTTTCAGTGTCCTCCGTCCCACCCCTCTGACAGTCACTGTGGTGTAAGGGGTGGGGGTCCTCTGTACCCTTCTCCAGGGGGAGCACCTCAAACCACAGTGCTGATCCCTGCAGTTCCTCAGTGCTCTGGGAACCCGTGGGGGAGTCTAATAACAGGTGTCTAGATATCTTATTTTTTCCAAAGCTGCGGGAAGAATCAGTAAGCTCTCCCTTGAAACCGATGTCACTGTCTTAGGAGGAGAGTTTCTTTAAAACGCAAATGCCATTCTTCACGCCACAGTGAAGAAGGCGGAGTCCCAGACGTGTTCTCCCAGTTCCTCCTGGGCTGTTTTGGTGGCTCCCGTGGCGGGTCCTATTCTTAGGGGAGCAGCTCTGTAGGATACCCTGCATATGTCACATGAGTAACTGACATTAGTAGTGGAAAACACGCACGGGCCAACACGCTCCTTTCGTGGAAGGCAACTTCTATCTAGGGGTATAAGAGTACATTTTAAAATAATGTAAATTGAATGAACAGAAGACACACACTGATGATTCTTTCTTCTCTAATTTCTTTCCACTTTCTCAAAAAAGTTTTTTTGTTTTTTTTCTTCTTCTTCTCCTTTTTCTCCATGGGGCAGTCATGAAAGTGGGCCACTCTCCTGCCCCGGGGGATCATAATTGATTCATGGACCCCGCTGGTGACCCTCGGGCGCACCACCATTTGTGACCCATGCTTTCTCACAGGCTGCCCCTCGCCTGTGGCCGAGACCACAGGGGAGCTAATTCAGGGCCATGCACGGCAAGACTCATTTGATGGGCAACTTTGGCTGAAGGACTCACTTATCAGACGGACCACAACCTTCTAGCACTGTGCTGCGGTCAGGGACCTGCTCTGTCCTGCTCTGTTTCCTTCTTTCTGTCCCTCCTGGGTGTTTGGAACGCATCACGGCAGGAAGGTTCTCCAGCCCTCTGCCCGCTTCCCTTTACTTTCTCCAGGTATTTGTGCAATAAATCTCTTGCGTGTCAAACCCAGGCCCAAACTCTAGTCCTCAGCAGACCCAAGCTCACAGATTCCTCCTTATCCTCAAGCTCCTTTTCTCTCCTTTCTGTCCACCTCGTGTTCCTTTAGCTTCTGCTCCTCTTCCTTGAGGTCTTCTTTTGTCTTTCTTTGGGCTTTTGCTATGTTTCCCCCTACTTGGCTATTTGTGGAGTTTGCTCTCCCGAGATATTGGAAATCAAACTATCCACGGTATGGAACGTGGCCTGTGTGATTACAGAGTAGAGTTGACAGTTTTACCTCTTCTAGCCTTCGTCAATAAACACGTGTTTAATTAGAACGCTGGCAACCGTGCAGATGAGAAACACCGGGGAAGTTTAACCAAGAGGTCAGAAACACGTGGGTGGGATTTAGAAGACCAGGAATAGGTTAGACTCCTCAAAAGCTTCAGGGAAATGAAAGTCACGTAGAAGAGTATTTTGACTAGAGATAAGAAAAAGTGTATGGTAGCAAAAGAAAGAGTTATACGTCAACAAAGCAGCTGTCTTTGAAAGCTGTCAGCTCCCCATCAGTAGGATTTTTCATAAAACCAAAGAATGGTTTTGAGTTTTTTTTTTTTTTTTTTTTTTTTAATGAGAAAGTTTTTAACTGGAAATGAGCTGTGGGAGGAAAACGTGAGCTCCAAGCCTCCGCGCTAGAACGTTCTTTCCCTGTCACCTGCCGGAGACGGAAGTCCACAGTTGCCGAGGAGACCGAGATGTTTTGTAAACTATCTTTCTGAATCAGCAAACGGTCATTCAAAATATTCTTCGGCCAGGCTGCTTTCAGTGAGGAAACAACAAATTGGTTAGAATAACCACGAACTTTCCAGCAAATGTCACTGATATAAGAAATAATGGCTCAACGTGGTCGTTCACAGGAAATCATGGTGTGCAACGTACGGAGTAGTGACAACTGAGAATCTTTAACGAGAGGTTACGTGTATGCAGATACTCAGCACGGTTTCTCTGAATACCTCGCCCAATGCAATACGACAGGAAAAGAAGTTAGACATAATAAGGAAGAAACAGATCATCGTTTTCTGGCTTTTGTTTGTCTAGTTAAAAGCACCAGATATAAGAAAACAGTAGAAGAACTGAAATGCGTTTTCATGATAAAAGAGCTCACTGAGGGGGCTTGATAAAAGATAAGCATTAAAAAGAAAAAAAAAGTTTCTCTGGGGAGCCTGGGACCCTCAGTCAGTTAAGGATACAACTTTTGATATTGGCTCAGGTCATGATCCTAGGGTCACGGGATCGAGCCCTGCGTCTAGTTGCATGCTGGGCTTAAGAGTCTCTCTCTCCCCCCCTTGGCTCCTTTCCTTATTCATGCACTCTTTTCCCTCTGCAAAATAATTTAAAAAAATAAAAAACAAGTAAAATAAAATGAAATTAAAAAATTTAAAGAATGATTTCCTCATACATAAATCCCCCCATGCTTCCCTGAAATCTAGATCCTGTATACGCCAGCCTGCTCAGGAGCGCTGCTCGCCTGCTCAGGAGCGCTGCTCGCCTGCTCACCTGCTCAGACGTCTTCCTTCCTCCTTCCTTCTTTATTTCATCACACAGACGCTTACCAGCCCCTACCGTCTGCCGGGCCCTCGGGGAGTCTTTGCAAAAAGACTGTGACAGAAGAGAGAGACCCCTGCCTGCCCTCGGGGACCTTCCACGACAGCGTGGCTCCCCCACCATGAAAACAAACGTCGCAGGTGGTGCATTAGACAGTGAGGGCTGCTGCGGAAGAGACCAAGCAAGAGGAGAGAAAGGGAGTGTTGTTGGGAGGGGCTGAATTTCCAGATGCCAGGGCAGCGCACGGAGGGGAGCTGGAGCTGTGGGTACCCACCGGAGAGCGGTGCCGACGGAAACAGAGAAATGCAGGCACCCGGGGCTCTCCAGGGATTTCCCATCAAAGTCTTCAATGGTTTTAAAGAAGCACAAGATCTTGCTTCTGCTGCCTCGCCTGCTGCCTCGCCTGCATTCACGCCCCGCTCACTCCACTTAGGACTCCCCGGCTGCCTCGCTGTCTCTCAAATACCCCGAAGCGTTCCCCTCTTCAAAACCATGGCGTGCTCTGTTTTCTGTGCGTGGAATGTTCTTTCCCATGATTCATGAGCTCATTTAATTCCAGGCTCACTTTCTGGCCAACATCCACGGAGGACACCATGTGGTCCCCCCCGAGAATCGGGGGCGTCCTCCGTGGTGGGCTCCCTTGGCCGGCATCCGTACGAGACACGGATATCTTCACCGTCTCTTTCATCCGGCAGGTCTGTCCACACACCTGTCCACGGTCTGCAGCGTCCAGTCTTGCTCTTTCCCGGCCATCAGCGTCTGCTCAGGAACTAGCGTAGCTCTGCGCTTCCGGCATCTCCCACTGCCAGGAGCTTCCCTCGCCTCTGTCCCTCGGGACCACCCTGTGTGGGCTCTTGTGCTGCAGTGTCCACTGCCAGACAGTGTCAGGACATCATGAGGACCCTCTGCAAATCAGGCTCAAGTTTGTTCCTTGCTGGCTGGTTGGTGGGAAGTGAAGCCCTGCGAGCCTTGAGGCCATGTTCAAGGAGGTGTTGCAACCGGCGCTGGTGTCGGGTGGGTCCCGGCTCCTGCTCCGTGTACGGAACACAGCTGCCCAGACCCAGGTCCTACGTCTGCTTTCCCTTGGCCGTAGGCTGCTGCTGTCCACACGCAGCCAATGCCGAGCTGACTGTGGAGGGTCTGCCGGCAGGCGGAGGCGTCTGTACTCTGTGCCGTCCCCAGAGTCTTCTGGCCTGGACCCCAATCAGTGGGTCTGTCAACCGGCAGTAATCCCGCATGAACTCGGGCCAGAGGCCACTCCTTGGAACCCAGAAAAGGGCTAACAGGAAGATTTTCCCTGCGGTTCATAGACAAGCGTCCGAAAGCTTGTCTCTGGTGGAAACTCCGCATTATAAGGAATTTTCTTGCTATTGAAGTATAACCTCTCTTAGGTTAGACCCTCACTTCACTTCCCAACACCAGCCCCGGGGTGTGCGAGCTTCCTGACACGCCTCAGTATCCCCAGTCTGACCCACCCCCTGGCCCCTCGCCCCTCCCCCTGCACGAGCTGCCGGGCCCCCTCCTGGAGGGGACAGATAAGAACGGAAGGAATCAGAGCCCCGGAAAGCCGCCATGTTGTCTCTAAGAGTGGAAGCACAGGGACAGAGGGTCAGCTTCTGGCCGGGCACCAACGGGCGGCCGCGGGAGAGGGAGGCCTTGAAGAGAGAGGCGGGGTAGGACAATGGCGGGGCTGGGGAGCCGTGGAGGGGTCCTGGAGTCCGCCAGTGGGCTCGCTGGCGTGGGGGAAGGTCTGGCGTGGGCTCACGTCTTCCTCAGACCCCAGTCCTGGCCGCAAAGTTTGGAGAACGAGCCTGGGAAGACAGGTCTATGAAATGGTTGGGATTCGCTCCTCTCGGTGCACGTGTGATCTGCGGGACGTGAGGCTGGAGAATCCGCGCCATCGGCTGGGCCCACCGGGCCCACCGCGAAGCCGTCGACGCAGGCCGTGTGTGACCTTTCAGCCGAAATCCGGCTGCGACCTTACAGGGGCGAGTCTGCGGCCGCCTGGACCCTCCCGCACGGCCTCTGGTCGTCAGCGCCTCCGGCTGGAACCCGTCTCCCGCCGCACTGGCTTCGGGCCCCCCAGGCAGGCCATGGGTGGGCTTCTGAGGCGCTGACAGGACCCAAGACAAGCAGTGCTTGGACACTCGGGAGTGTGAGAGCTCTTGTCCTCAGTCGCCCTGAGTGGTGCCGTCTCCCAGGGCCGAAGGAGGCGTCTGTCAGCCTCTTTTTCGCTGAGCAGGGACAGAGGAGTGCCCGTTAACAGCCGTCCAGGAGGCTCTTCGTGGAGGCTCCCGTCCCTGGGCGATTTGTTTTAGATAGGTTCTCAGTCTCCCGGCAGAATAAGAGGGTTTCACGGAGATTTGCTCGCTGGGTGCCATCCAGGCCGCGGCTCCAGCCGGGAGGCGCCGAGCGCTGCTGCCCTTCTCGGGGCCCCCTCCCGGCGCCAGGACTCGAGCACAGGTGGGGGAGCCATTTTCCCCGCTGGGGTTCGGACGGGCCCTGAGCTCTGCTGGTGACTGGGTGAGTCACCGAGGGGCCAGTCAGTAGCTGTGGTCAAGCACAGGCTACCGAGTTACCACAGGCCCGAGTCCCGCTGGGGTGTGTTCAGGGGAAGAAAGCGGGAGGGAAAATCAAATTCGTTCGCTGGGCTGCTCAGTTACAGCAGGGGGAGGCTCGGAGGGGGCTGGGCTGGGCGCCAGCGGGGCAAGTGTGCAGGTGGGGCTCGAGGCCAGGGTGAGCACAGGCGCCCGGCGATGGCGTGAGGACCCCGGCCAGGCAGTGTGTGCCCAAACGGCCCCAGCATTTCGGCAGAACTTCGGTTCACCGTGACTCCTCGACGGGCCTCATGCAGGAGGCCAGAGTCGTATTTCCAGATCATTCCGGGCCCCTTGCTGTGTGTTTCCGTGTTTGGTGGCCCGTTTAGCCACGGCGCCTCAGTGTGGACATCACTAATATCTCTGGGGAGACAAGGCCACCGAGGGACTCGGAGGGAGTCCCCAAGTCTGCGCTCTTCACACACCCGGCAGGGCCGTTGTCTCTGTCTCTCTGTCTCTCTGTCTGTCTGTCTGTCTCTCTGCACTCCCTGGCATCTGTATGGGCATCCAAATCATTTTGCATCTGGCCCTCAGAATGACCTCTGCAAGGTTCTGGGTAAGACCGTGTCTCCCTGCCTGTTCTCTGAGGCAGGCGCTGGGCGCAGGCTCCCCTGCCTCCCCTCCCCCAGCGCTCAGGCTTGCTACAGGGATGTCTGCTCTGGAGCTCGTCGTGGATCCTTCTCGTGGGCCGTCTCACGTGGACAAGAGCCGCAGGGGTGGGCAAGTATCATGGCCCACGGACCCTACAGCAAGGCCGTGAGCATTCTGCAAGCCCTCCCGAGCTCTGACCTGCTCTTGTTGGGACAGGGACACAGGAAGAAGGAGCAGCGGGGACTCTGAGCGGCCTGGGGCCGCCTCCTGCCCCGGGCGCTGTGGGAGGCCGTGGAGTCCAGCAGAAACCGCCGGATCATTGGGTCTCGCTGACTTGAGTTCAAGTCTGGACTCCGCCACCTGTGAGGGTCAGTGCCTCCCCCACGAAAGGGTGATGACCACAAAATGAGAATTAACGACGCATCGCTAGCGGCAGTCCTGGGAGGGCGAATCCGCTGCATTTGACGGCCGAAGCTCGGGCGACGTACCTGTGGCCGCGGGCGGTGGGGTTAGGGGAGAGCCAGGGCACCGTCTGTCCCGCGGCCACCGACAGGCCCCTGCCAGAGGCCAGGCGACGCCAACAGGGAGGCGGTGCGCATGAGCGCTCTACGTGCAACCAAGGACACGTTTGTGACAGACGCCAACAGAGCCGCTTCTCAGACTCATGATCTCCCCGGGCAGTTCTGTGAAAACGCTGAGGGTAGGGCCCGAGCTGGGATGTTTGAGACGCATCACTCCCCACCCACGCAGCCACGCTGTGTGGAGCCGGGCAGGAGGATTCTGTGGGCAGACGTCGCCCAGAACACATTACGTGTGACGTGTCTATTTCCCACACGCTCGCCGAAATTCTCGGGGGACCGGGCCACTGGGAGGAAGGGGCAGTCCTGTGGCTTGGGGGTGAGCTGGTTCCAGCTGTCTCCTTCCTCTGTCCCGGGCTCCGAGTCCCTGTGAGTGGCCGAGTTCTTCACTCCTGGGGAGAGGGACACCATTTGGGAGGGTCCCCGCAGGGCACCCGGGGCGGGGGCAGGAGACAGGAAGGCTGGACGCCCAGCTCCTCTCCTACTGAGCTGTCGTCAGACTCCCAGGGCTGGGGCTCCTGCTTCGTGCTCAGGATGCAGGGAAGACCCAGCGGTTCCTGCGATTTTCTAAAGTGCGGAGTCCTGGTCACGTGCCCGAGATGCCGCGCAGCCGACCTGGCCCCCAGTGTGGCCACTGCTGCTGGCCAGAGGATCTCACGTGGCCAGGGAGGCCTTCCATGTGCCAGGCAGGGGCAAGGCCAGGGGACAGGCCCAGTCCCCCCTTCTGGAAGCTCCTTCTCTTGGGCCCTAGGCCACTCTCTGCTGGATCCCTGCTCTGAGCTTTCTGGCTCTTTACGAATTTTAAGTCTGGGCAGGTCAAATGCAGCTCAATCCCCTGCAGTGATTTCCAGGAGCAGGACCAGGTTGAACCACCTTGGCCCGACCAACCACACACGCACCCCCTGGCCCCCTCAGCCGGTCCCTTCAGGAGCTCTCTGTCCTGGTGGTTCCCGAGGTGAGCCGGCCTCTGTGGTTTTCTCCCCCCACTCCGGTCCTTGCTGTCCTTCCTCGTTCCTCGCTGGGCCGGCTCCTGTCCCGCGAGGAGATCTTTCCCGAGCAGTGCCTATGTGTCAGGCCCCAAGCAGACACGGGGGACCAGTGGAGTCAGCGCTCACCAGCCTGAATGCACCGCATCGCCCAGCCCACCGTCCTGCCCCAGGCTGTGGGTGTCCTCTGTGTCCCTCCGGCAGAGACTGGGACAGGCGGGAGGCCCTCCAGGAGGGACCCTGCACGCTTCCCACATGTGTCTGTGGTCAGCCCTGGAAGGTGGCCAGGGAAGGTGGCCAGGACCCGTCCCCTGAGGGAGGGAGACACGTAGCACAGGGAGCCGTGCGTGTGTGTGCACGTGTGTGTGTGTGTGTGTGTGTGTGTGTGTGTGTGTGTGTATGTATGTGAAGGCACACGCCTGCCTGTGAGCCCTCTCCCGCCCGCACCTGCGTTGGAGAAGCAGGAAAAGCTGCCAAGAACTTACAAGTGTGTTTCTTCATTTCCTGCTCTGCGGACGGAGGCTCAGTCAACCCCCGGGGCCAGAGAGATGCAGAGCGTCCCTCCTCCCCTCCGTCCCTCCGTCCTGCCTTCCGAGTTTCAGGGTCTGCTGGTTTGCTCGTGGGAATCGCGTGTTGATCCTGACCGAAACGCGTCTCCGGTGCTTTCTGCCGCTGCCTTCGTCGGTGACTCGTAGGAACCTCGGGGCCCTCCGGCCTACGGCTTGTGTGCGGAAGGTGCACGTGTAGAAAGTAACCACTGCCCAGGACACGCCCGGGGCACACACACACGGGCACACACATGGGCACACGCACACGGGCACACACACACGGGCACACACACACGGGCACACGCACGAGCACACGCACGAGCACAGCCCCTGCCCCCGCAGGCCCCACCGGATCCCGAGCGGAGTCCGTGGGGCTGCGGTCTTGCTCCCCAGCCCCAAGACGGAGGGTGAGGCTGAGCAGCGGCCACCCCTCGTGCCGGGACCCCCGCTGCCAGGGGCCTGCCGTGGCTCTCCGCCCAGAAACCTGCCGAGAGCCGACGCTCGGTCCATGTCCTCCGGCAGCAAACGAGGCCCAGCCTTCTCCCTCAGTTCCTCGAGTGCAGTGACTGTGACGCACTTCTGCCCGCACAGAAGATTTGGGGGGGCCCCGGCGGAGGAACCAGCGGGAGCAGCAGCCCCGCCTCGTCGTCACCCCTGCCCTGACTGCCCCTCTGCAGGGGTGGAAACGGGCCCACGAGTCCACGGTTTTTCTCACTCCAGCACAGCTGAGTGACACGGGGCAGCTCAGGGTGGGACGCGGGTGCGCGTGGCTCTGGCCCTTGCCCTCTGAGTGGGAGCCTGCATGCGCCACCCCCGCAGCACGGTGATGCTCCGGAGAAGCCTGGCTGGAGGCTCCCGCCCGCTCCTGGTGTCCTGCTTTCCTCAGAGCCCACACCAGTCTGCCTCTCACAGAGAAACTCCCGGCAAGCCCTCGGAGGGCCTCCCCTCCAAGAACCTTCTCTGTCCGTCCTTGGGACATGGGCATGGTCTTGTGTGACCGTCTCTGCTCTGCATTTGTCACCCTCCACGGCCTGTACTATGAGCTCCCAGACGGCAGCACCGGAGCCCCCCGGGCCCGCAAACCTTGGCAGAGCCACTGTGAAGAGTGAAGGAGTTAATATGTGTGTGTCCTTCAGCTTCTGATGGGAAACGGAGGCTCAGGGGAGCCTATGTGCGGGTGCACCTGTGAAAACAGAGAGCGGTTTATTTTAAGCAACTGGCTCATGTGATTGCACGTCAAGTCTCAGATCCCCAAGGCAGGACAGCCAGCTGGACACTAGGCAGGGCTCTGTGTTCAGCCTAGAGAAGAATTCCGTCTTCAGGAAACTTCAGTCTTTGCTCCTAGGCCTTCAGCTGGTTAGATGAGGCCCACCCACATGATGGAAGTAGGTCTGTTTCTCTGGAGTTCTACTGATTATAGATGTGAATTGTAGCTGGAAAAAATACCTTTACAGCCACATCTAGGCAGATGTGTGACCAACCAATGGGCACCATGGCCCAGCCAATCTGACATAAAATGAACCATCACTATATATGCAAAGTCCTTCTTCCAGCAGTGCGTGGCTAATAGGGCACAATCAATACTGTGAGTGATTTTGTTGGCTATCACCAAGTGAAGGCTCATTTGAATGCCGACTGAATCATTCAAGAGGCTTAATGGACCTTAAAGGTATTCAAGGGATTTGGTCATTGACCCTGAGATCCTAATAGAACCATACACAATGTCGTGTGGCATTTCAGGGCATAGTCTGTCCTCATCAGCAGTTGGATGGGCCCTCTGTGACGATGAGCAGAAAACGTTGCCGAGAGAAATGCTCTTCTGTAATCCAACTCCTTATGGGGCTTGTCCTTCATAAAGATAAAGTAATTAGCAGCGAAATGGGTGGGGAGTCTTGTGAGTTTATCTTTTCTGTTTCCAGGCCCTTAAAAATGTTGAAAAAAGAGGGCACAGATTGCATGGAGCACTGGGTGTGGTAAAAATATGTTGAATATGAATATGAATATGAATACTGAATAAAATATGAATAAATAAATAAATAAATAAATAAAATTAAACAGATGAATAAAATATGAATGCTGTTTTTCTGAAAAAAAATAAATAAATAAAAGAAATTAAAAATAGAGCTACCCTATGACCCTGCCATTGCACTACTGGGTATTTACCCCAAAGATACAGATGTTGTGAACAGAAGGGCCATCTGTACCCCAATGTTTATAGCAGCAATGGCCACGGTCGCCAAACTGTGGGAAGAACCAAGATGCCCTTCAACGGACGAATGGATAACGAAGATGTGGTCCATACACACTATGGAGTATGATGCCTCCATCAGAAAGGACGAACACCCAACTTTTGTAGCCACATGGACGGGACTGGAAGAGATTAAGCTGAGTGAAATCAGTCAAGCAGAGAGAGTCAATTATCATATGGTTTCACTTATTTGTGGAGCATAACAAATAGCACGGAGGACATGGGGAGATGGAGAGGAGAAGGGAGTTGGGGGAAATTGAAGGGGAGGTGAACCATGAG
>NC_081562.1:2158862-2198224 GCF_022355385.1 Mustela nigripes | reverse complement strand
ACAATTATCATATGGTTTCACTTATTTGTGGAGCATAACAAATAGCACGGAGGACATGGGGAGATGGAGAGGAGAAGGGAGTTGGGGGAAATTGAAGGGGAGGTGAACCATGAGAGACTATGGACTCTGAAAAACAATCTGAGGGGTTTGAAGAGGCGGGGGGGGTGGAGGTTGGGGGAGCCAGGTCGTGGGTATTATAGAGGGCACGGATTGCATGGAGCACTGGGTGTGGTGCAAAAATAATGAATACTGTTATGCTGAAAATAAATAAATTAATTAAAAAATTTTTAATAATATTAAAAAAATGTTGAAAAAAATCAGCAATATTGATATACTTCTTACACTCTTCTCTTTTATGTGTTCAGAGAAAATACTTATTGTCTTAAGCCAAATTATTGCACGGGCAAATTTCTACACCAGACTTTTATCAGCCAAGTGTGGTACTGACATACTCTAGCACAACGGTGTTTCTCCACGCGAGCTGTCAATGGCCCTTGGAAGCTGGTGCGGTAGATGCGGACATTTCTAACCAGTCGGATGGGCCTCCAGAAAAGTCAGAGCCATTTAGGAATTACATATTACTGCTGTTGGCATTGCATGTACTCGGGGAAAAAAACGAATGTTTGCTTACATTGAGCAGAACGGACTTAAAGTTTTTTTGTCAGTCGTTTGCACGAATTCCACAAACACACCTCACACATGCGAACAGCTTCACTTTACGTCCCTTGACGCAGGGTGAGGTGATATGACGTTTTCGTGACTCTACAACTCCCTATTGGAATGGATGGAAGTACACTGTTACACTTTGGAACGCTTCTCCGGTTCCCAGCGCGTGAGCAGAAGTCAACAGGCTCCTGCACGTTTTGGGGACAAGGGTCAGAGAGTCAGTGAACACAGTGAGAAATGTTCCTGGTAAAGCTTCGACCGAAGAGATGTGAAATTCCTAAAAGCTACACATTTGTGTTAAATGAGTTCTGGTCCTAAACCCCCAAGAAGTAACAAAGAAGAGTTAGAAGAAGGGTGTTTGGGGATGTTGCTGGTTAGGACCAACGGCCCTGGGCCAAGACTGGAGAATGTGCTGGATTTCTCCCGGCCTCCCCGTGCCCAGGTCCTGAGTGCTCTTTCTGGGGTTCTCCATCCTCGCTGCAGCTCAAACCGCAGTCTGTGTGGTGTGGACTCCTGTGTCTCTGTGTGGGCTCAGAACTCTCCTGGGAGCTCCAAGCAGGGGTTTGCAGGTGCCGGCCAGGAAGCTCCCCTGGAACATCAACCAAGCAGCAGTTTTGACTCAGTCAAAGACGTATCTCAGGAACCTCCCTTTCCACCCCGCGCTCTGCTTCCCAGAGAGATGAATCCCCGCTACGCAGTTGCTTATGCAGGAAACCCGCGAGTGTTTTCTTCAGCAAATTTCCCTCAAATCCCAGAGTCAGTAACGCCTGCCAGTTCTTCCTCCCTCAGTCCTTCTTGAGCCTGTCTCTCTACACCACTGCCACCTGCTTGGGTCTGAGCCACCAGGGCTCCTCACCTGGGCTCCTACTCACCTGGGCTGCTCCTCACCTGGGCTCCTACTCACCTGGGCTGCTCCTCACCTGGGCTCCTATTCACCTGGGCTCCTAGTTACCTGGGCTGCCTATTCACTTCCCCTTCTATTCACCCGGGCTTCTACTCTCATGGGCTCCAACGCACCTGGCGGCTTACCGCCTCAAGTCCTGCTCTCCTCCAGCGTATTTTGTGCAATACCATCAGAATGACAATGCGATCAGTTGTATTTTTAAAAATACAACTCAACAACCCTGACCATGCTAGAATCCCTCCAGAGCTCCCCGTGACCTCTCAGTTAAATTTCAGACTCATAACCTGGCCCCAGCTGAACTCTCCTCCATTCTACTCTGGGTGATCCTTCTAACTAACCTTCCCTTCCCCTGACTGAGTGGCTCCTCCAAGGCCCAGATCCCCTGTATGTGCCCGTCACATGCTTGTAAAGAGACCTGCCACACTTCACCTCCCTAATGGGACTCAGAGGCAAGGTCCCCAACCTTCACAAAGCTATCCAGACATCAGGCCATGACAGGTCCTTGGACATGCTCCTTTGGGTCCTCCTGTACTTAAGACAACTGCCCTTAAAAGCTACAGGCAGAAGTTTTGATTGAGGACTTTCCTTTGCAGGGTAATTAAATAATTGGTATAAAATATTTAGAAGTAAACTTGATGTATGTTAATTGGCTACTACATGTTAGCTGTTATTACTGTTGTAATAATGATCACGGTTAATATTACTATAATACCTACCCAACTCACAAACAACTGTGCAAACCAGAATGCTAACGTATTAAGTCACAAAGAGAAATACAACTGTCACCGAAGCTGGAAACATCAGTGTCTCTTACCTGTGTAAACCTAAACTGTCATAGTAAAATTTAATTCAAGGTTTTGATTTTGAAAAAGCGTCATGGAAAATTAATAGGAGTCACCGTCACAGTCACAATTTTTTATTGTTTTAGTCCATTTCGGTTCTTGCCCAACACCTCCTCCCCAGAGTTCTCTGAACCAAGTCACTTTCACTTTCCTGATTTTACTGTCACAGACCCAGAGAAGGAAGAATCCCACCTCTAGTTATGGCAGAATAGTGTCCCTCCCACTGAGAAATCTTAAAACTATGGATGAAAATGACGTTGGAAGGTTTTGGAGAGACAGATCTGAGGGACTCAGGTCCCAGGGAGAAAGGATGTTTAGACAAGAAAAACTAACACTTGGGATGATTTTCCCCAAGGCGTTTGCCCAATGTGAAGTGACAGAGTGACCACAGCAGAAAGACTGAGGGCTGAGAGGAGGTCACGCTGTTACTTCGTGTAGGCAGTCCGAGTCGGGTACTGAGGGAAAGAGTCCAACGGACACCCCAGGCTGCCAGCTGACCTTGAAGGACAATCACCTAATTGAAGACACCCGGGAAACCTCAGTGATGAAAAGCTTGAAGCGTAGCCTCCAGTCAGGCCAGAGCCTAATTTAATGGATGTGTTCCGTCTCCACCACATGCTTGTGAGGGAGGGTAAAATGAAACTCCTCAGAGGAATGTACCATTTTACGGAATCTCTAAAATTTTCACATGCATGGCTGGAGCCAATTTAAAAACCAGTAGGCATATCAGAACATAGAAGCTAGAGATAAAACTGTCAATAGAATGAGACCCAGGGGTGACCCACAAGTAGGAGGAATCAGATGGATTTAAAATAACAAAGGAGAAAACAAAAAACCACAAACTATCAAGAATGTACATGAGAATGTGTTGTAGGAGGAGTCAGGACAGCTAAGTTCTTGTTTCAACCTTAATTTCCATGAGTCTTATGAAAGTGGGCAGTTTAGTTACCCTCCAAAAGCTTCAGTTACTACCAATAAGCTGTGGACAATAGCGTTTCATCTACCCAGGGGGTATCGCGATCTCCAAACACAAGTTACTGCTGGCGTCGCTACCTGGGGGCCTCCAGGAGTCTTTGGGCTCAGGCATAACTCAGTAACTCCTGGTTTGGAGTAAGACCTGATGTTCACTTAGGACATCCCTCTCCTGACTGTTCAAGATTGTTACAGGCTTGTCTAGTCTACGCCATGAGCACTTAATAAAAGCTTATAAATTAACCGATTTTGATATGGGAACTTCTCTTTTCTCATCACTAGCTCAGGCTCCCTCTTTTTCATTCTAGAATTTTATTTATGCTTATGTACTCATGTATATTGTTTTGATTGGACATTTAGACCCAAATGCATATTGGTAATAAATTAAAAAAAAATGTTGACAATTTTAAAACCATTTTTGATTTCCTTTTTTTGGGGGGGGGTTAACTATTAATTCCAGAAAGAGTTATGAAATGAGTGGATGAGGGTTTTGCTGTATGTCAAAAGAAACACCTGAAAGCCTTAGATTAAGCTAGATGTTCAGAATCTGACTCTGACATCTGGTAGTTTTACCTTCAAAATAGATTCCCTATTTGTATACGCTGCCCAAAGCGTCTATGATAATTCCTTTTGTTTCTAAAGAGTTAAGCAAAGAAATGTAAACTGATATAATAGTATACCAACTCTGGATCTGTTTTCTTCTACTTTTATGTTTTTAATTTAAATTCAATTAGCAAACATATGATACATCATTAATTTCTGATGCAATGTTCAATGATTCATTAGTGGCATAGAGCACCCAGTGCTCATCACATCACACGCCGTCCTTAAGCCTCATCCTCCAGGTTCCCCCCCCCCCCCCCCCCCCCTCACCCCCCCCCCCCCCGGTTCCCCCCCCCCCCCACTTCCCTTTCTACAACCCTCAGCTTGTTTCCTGGAGTTAAGAGTCTCTCATGTTTTGTCTCTCTTTCTGATTTCCTCCCATTCAGCTTCCCTCCCTGTCCCTACGATCCTCTGCGTCATTCCTTATGTTGCCATATGAACAAAACCGCGTGATAATCGTCGTTCTCTGACCGACTTGTTTCACTTGGCACAACACCCTCCAGTTCCATCTATTTAGAGAGAAAGCAGAACTGAGCTGCAAATTTTAGAGAATTTTGAGAAGTAGTTCAACCTTAAATCTAACATTTTTCTTCTCCTGTTGAATATCCACTAATTATTTCTGTGTTAGAAAAGTGCATGCACTTCTATTCTGTTCTGTTGGGGTTTGTCTTCCTGTTACGACGACACATATTTCACTTGCAGAAAGAGTTCTTGTTTGTACTCACCTTGCCGGATGCTCGACTGTGCTGAGTTCAGAGGTCACCTCTACTACACCAGTGTGGCTGCTGTTCCGGCAAGTTCGTGATGACGGGAGCGTCTGCGTTATAGACATGGAGCCGCACATGAGTCTGTGGGGGAGGCACCACGGCCGGAGCGGATGATCCTTTGGGATGGCTCACCCAGGGAGGAAAGAAAACGCATAATATGACGAGGAGGGGCGACTTCAGTGACCGTCCCGCTGTTCATAGAATAAACCCTCTCCTCCTCCACGTGTCCTCCCCTCCTTTCTAGGAAGAGATACGCTTTCCTGTGTCATTGATATCGGACTTGGCCATCTACCTTCCTTCGGCCACTGGAATATGGGTGCAGATGATACCAGTAGTTGCTAACAAGTTCTAAGAGACATTACAAGGGGCACTTAAGTGGCTCACCGGGTTAAGGACGTGACTCTAGATTTCAGCGCAGGTCATGATCTCCCAGTCGTGAGGTCGAGCCCTGCGTCAGGTTCCAGGCTGAACATAGAGACTGCTCGGGATTCTCTCTCTCTCCCTCTGCCCACCTCCTCCCCAAATGCATTTATGTCTCTTTCTCTCAAAAAGACAGGGGGAGAGAAGCTCCCACAACCACTTTTGTGCTCCCCCCCCTCCAGGAGGATACCGCAGTGCAGAGAGTGTGTGATCCTCTAGCCTAGGACCAGAATGAGACGGTCTACGGAGAGCATATGTGCCCCTCGCTTCTGCCTGGAGCAGAGAGCAGAGCTCCCAGGATCTGAGCTCTGGGGAGGAAATAAATGCTGCCTCAGCCACTGAGGCTTCGAGGGCTTGTTTGTTAAGCAACATTATGACCACAAAAGCTGCCTCATGCAGGCAGATTAAACAAAAATTGGCGTTGATGAGATTGGATAGTTGGAAGGGATTGTCCTCACGTACACTGTGCACCACGTTGGCATGCGCGTTAAACAGACAATGTGCTTAAAGTGAACAAAACTGCAAATAAAATGTGGGTGCAAAAGGCCAAGTGACATCAGAACAGGCAAGACCCTGACAGGAGCAAACTAATCGAAGAAGTCACGGGACAACTCACGTCGGTTTGGCTCTATCTGACACTTAAACTTCTGCAGATCAAGAAAAAAATCAGTAAAATTACAATTCACAAATTGTAGGAAAAATGTCTGCAAAGTACAAATGACTGGACCCATGCTTCTAGACGGAGGGATGAGGGCTGACACAGCGCAGTGATCGCAGAGCTGTGTGCGCGGGGCGGGTAGGCACGAAGCCCACAAGGGGACCCCAGGCCCGGCCGGCAGCATGGTTACGAGCCGGCTACTACCGAGAGTCTGGTCTCGTCCCTTTGGCCTTTGGGTTGCAGCACAATTTCACATAAATTCCCAGTGGATTAGACATTTTCTTCTATCAAGGAGTCCGAGTTATCGTGTATTAAATCCCACATACACAATCGACTGCCCAGCGCAAATTACATCTTTCAGAAATGTGATTCAGCTGAATAGTGAGAAGCGACTCCCAGGGCGGAAGACAGGAAGATCTGTTATCGTTGACACACAGAGGTTGGAAAACAAACGCTTGTGAAACGGAGGTTGAGTCTTCGGTGGTTTGAGCGTGGCAGGGACCATTCTGGAAATCTCATCTGTCGTCAGGCCCGCTCCTCTCTCGACGGACTGTAAGTGAGAGCCAACGGCAAGGACACACTTGCGCTCCCTCTGACTGGAACTGAGCGGCCCGTTCTGAACAGCGAACCTGGGGATGTGTCTGCGGCTGCCTGGGCCCCTGCCTGGCACCGTCCATGCTGTGGCTGGCCACTTTGGAGAACACGATGCAGCCGGCTGCGTCTCTGTGCTTAGACCGGGTCAGAGGCTTTCTCCCATGGGGTTCGAGCACTTGTACGGCCCCCCCCACCGCGTGATGAGGGCCCTGGCCCTTTCACGCTTCCATCTAAGACAGATGACACATGGCCCAAGGCACGTGGGGCTCCCCGGGATGAAGGGAAGTGAGAAGGGGAGGCAGACAGACTGGAGGGGGCCCAGTTCCTGCCCCCCGGCGGTCGTGCCCTCGTCCGGGCCCCTCCCCTCAAGCGTGGTGGGATCCGCACGTGACCCCAGGGGGTCAGGGCGAAGGTGATGGACTGTCACTCCCACGATTCCTCCACATGACACAGGACTCCAGTTTTCTCTCTCTGGACATTTTCTCCGATGCTCCCTTCAGTGGTGTGAGGATCTTCAGGGCCTCGCCGGGGAAGCCTGTGTGGTAGGAGCTGCGGTGGCCTCCAGCGTCTGAGGGAGGTGTCCAGCTTCCAGTCTGCAAGGGGCCATGGCCCTTGGTCCTGCTGTTGTATGAAAATAAGTCCTCCAACCACCCAAGGGAGCTGGGAAGAGACTGTTCAATATTTGATTCTGATGGGACCCCAGACCCGGCCAGTGCACTGACTGCGGCATTTTGAGGTGCTCAGGAGAACACCCCCTTAGGTCACACTAGACTCCCGATCCTTGGAAACCATGAAACAGTGTGTGCTGTCTTGAGCCATGACGTGTGGGGTACTTGCTTCCCCAGCCACGGATAGCTGCTACCAAGGGGAGAGACGCAGGACACATAGCCAGCAAGGGAGGCCGGGCCAGGCCAGCTGAACCGACAGCCTTTCCGGCAGCGCTCATCACTTGGTTTTGAGTGGGATGGAAGGGCGGCTTGTTTTATGTGGATTTGGGATGCCAGACACATGGCTAAGGGTTTCTTCTGAACGTGTCTGTACGTTTCCTGAGGAGATCAGCATGAGAATTGGGGGCTGAACAAATCCGACGGCCCTCCCCACTGTGGACGCGTCTTATCCAGTCCGTCAGGGGCCTGAGAAGAACAAAAAGGAAAAGATGATTTGCCCTCTTTCCCCGACGGCTTGAACTAAGGCATCCATCTTCTGCCTCTGGTGTTGCTGCCCCGGGCCGTCGAGTCGCGGCACTAGCCCTCCCGCGCCTCCCGGTGCAGACGGCAGACCATGGTGCTGCTCAGCCTCCAGGACAGCCCGAGCCGAGTCCTCACAGATCTTCTTCCAGACTTCTGCCATCTCTCTTCCATGGTTCTGCTTCGGGTTCTCCGACAGAGACTCCGACTCCCACAGGGTTTGCTACCGAGAATCACTCTACAGGAAGAGAATTCAGTTCTGGGGCTTCTGGAATTGGCTCTGTAATCTGATTAGATTTAAAGATGTGGGATGACCCCATTTCCAGGCGGAAAGAGGGTTCTGGCAGTCCGTAGTGTGGACGAGCAATCGAGAAATGACGGATGGCTACACTGGGCGCTCCTAATCCACCACGTACAAGAGGCAAGGAGCTGGGGGCCGCCATATATGCTTTCAAATATTTTTGGAAAACTAACGGATATAATGACTTGGGTCGGTTGCTCCTAATTCTGCTAGAAACCATGGGAAACCCAAGGAGGGCCTCGGGGACTGGATTTCCCAGCTCAGGCACAGGGTGAAGGACCTGAAAGTTTCTCTGTGGGTTTCTGAAGGAGCCCCTTTTCTGCTGTAGGGGCCAATGTAGGGTTTTGTGCACAGGGTGACACGATCTGATCTCCACTTGTTAGAAAACTGCTGGTCTGCCCAGAGAGGACTATAGGAAACCATGTCCGAGCATCCAGGAAGGATGAGTGGTCTAGGTAGCCGCTGTGGCAGTTGGACAGAGCCGCTACAGGCTGAGTTATAGGTGGAAGAAATTCTGGGAGTCTGGTTCCATCATGAAGAGGGCGCTGATGGTACTTGTCCATGGGCGGGCCTTGGGGTGTGAAAGAAAGCAGTTACAGATGATTCTGGGGTTTCAGTGTGAACCACTGCCTGAAAGGACGGACCTGCTTCTCACTGCTGTGATGAAGTTGTTTGAGGGAAATGGGTCGAGAGCCCTGTGTGGGCTGGAGTGAGTCTGCAATGCCCATTAGTCATCTCTGTGGAGATCACAGCTCGGTGGACCCACCGTAGTACAGCCGCAGGGTTGGGGAGGAGGTCTGGGCTGGAGGCATGGCAGCGGATCTCCAGAGTGGAGGTGATAGCTGAAGGCAAGATGAAATCAGCACAAGAGCAGCGTGAGTGTGAGCGTGCAAGTCAGGCCAGAGCTTCCCAGCTGACCTCAGAAAAGGGGGAGCATGTCCAACCCCAAAGCTGAGCTGGAGAAGGGGTTCTTCTCGCATCCCATTGGTCACGGTGGGTCTCCGTCTCCAGGGGTGGCTGGAACGGTGTCTCCGTGCACTGCCATCTTTGAAAATCCCTGGCCATGGTTTTCCATACCAGATGTCACCCCTCGCTCCATGGCAAAGTTCTTGCTGGGAGGGAGGTTTTGGGGGGCAGCCAGGAGCTCCGAGATTGTGGATAAGGGGAAGAGGATGTCACCTTGAGGCAGATGGAGGGAAAACAGGAAAAGATGGTCTCGGTACCGGAGCTTTGCGTCGCCGTCCGTCTGCGGAGATGTGCGCCTCTAACCCCCGTCTTCCAATCAGCCTCTTGCTGCCAGTGAGCTTCTGCACCGTACGCCGTCAGTCACCGTGAGACGCGTCTGAAAATAGCTGTGCTGACCGACCGCGGCTCTTACGTAAGGCAGGGGACTGTCTCGGGCCGCACCTGTCAGGCTGAACTGGGGCAGCTCCTGTGATGGATTTCCAGCCAAATGAGAGGCGACTGCCGGGAGCCGGGAGAACGCACATCCTCGGGTGGGAACTCGGCGCTCTGGCTGCAGGGCCCAGGGGCTCGCACACACTGCCCGAGGAGGTTCCTGTCACTCACTATGCTGCGTCATGGCTCCCACACCGGCTTGTGCCCGGGCGGCTGCAAGGTCGGTGGCAAGGAGCGCCAGGGGGCAGACTCCCGCCGAGTCCGGCTGGGTGGGCTTGTTAGCCCGGAGGTGGCTGTGCCCGGCCCCATCCGGTCCTGGGCTACGCCGGGGCTGTGGGATGACTCACCCCTCCCAGCAGGAGAACCACTGGCAGGTCAGGGTGTTGAACCCCACGTTCCTCGCAGCAGGTTCTAGACTGGGACTGGCAAGGCTCTGCAGGGAGCCGTGGTCCACCCTGCTGGTCCAGGCCACGGGCCTCCTCCTGCGGGCACTCTCTGCACCAGCACCGGCTGGGCACTGCCAAGGGCAAGTGGGCTAGAGCCATCTCCACAGCACCAAGTGAGTGGCCCCGTCGGCTCAGCCCTGACTCCTGCACCCCTGCACCCGTGCTCCGTGGGCTCCTCCTCCGCCCTCCCGGAGGCATCTGTCCAAGCGCAACGCAAATCACGGCCCCACTTCCACGGGGCGGGGGCGGGGACTCTGAGCCCCGTGCCTTCTCTGTGACCACCCCCCCCCCCCCCCCCCCTTCCCCCCCCGCCGCCCGGGGGCCCCCCCCCCCCCCCCCCCAAGCCCGCATTCCGACCCCGGGCTCCCCGAGGGAGCCTGCTTTCTCTGCCTGCCTTCCTTCCCAGGCGGCCCCGTCTCTGAGCCTTAGTTTTCTTTTCTCACGGCCGGGGATGACGGTGATCGCTTCCAGGCTCTTCTACTGTGCGGGCTAGAAATGGCGGCTGCGGCTGCGGTCTAGCCCTGTGCCTGGTATATAGCCGGTGCACGAAGAGCGATATCTAGCCCTCTCTGCTGCATCCGGCTCCTTCCTCACTTGTCCTTTGGGACTTGGCTTGGAGGACTCCTCCTACAGGAAGCCCACTCTGATTTCACAAGGCAGACCTAGGTGCCTCCCCAGCCGTTTTGCTTACTCTCAGAGTCTTTGTTCCGCTATTCACGTGTCTGTCTTCTCACCGTGGGTCATTTGAGAGCAGGGACGATTCCTTTCGATACTTTGTGCAGCACACAGATCAGTCACAAAATGGGTTTGTTGAGTGAATGAAAGAAACACAGCTAGTTCTCTCTGATCTGGTACGTGGCTCGCTGGCTCACCTGCCCCCTGTAACCTGACTGCCTGAGGGTTGATCCCCAACTCGGGATGTGGAGCACAGCTCCCTGACCTGGGGTGGACAGGACTCCTACTGTAACCAACATGCCAGTACTGCTGGGTCCCTCAGGGGCCGGGAACTTAATTGATCAAAGACCTTCTTTTAGAGCGAGATTATTTGAGGCGATGGAATAGAACTTTGTATCTTGAGTGGGTGCCTCCTTCAGTCATTCAGCAAACATCTAGAGAACATGAAATATGGTCATTACGGCAGGCAGGATGGAGTGGGTGTCCGGGGAATTCTGACCGAGTCCAGCTCATGCAGCACCTGTGATTTCCCTCTGCCTACTTCCTGTCATCTTATGTCATTTAGCTGTTGTTGTACAATGAACCACCCCAAATGCTTAACAAATGGCCGTTTATTATTTCTCGCAAGTCTGTGGCTCAGCCGAGTGGCTCCTTGGTGTGGTCGGTCTTGCAGGATTTCGGATACACTCACGTGTGCTTGGCTGTGGGTGACCGGAGGCTGCCAGGTTGACGGTGGGTGTAGTTGGCGTCTGCAGACTCTGTCCTGCAGGGCCTCCCGCCTCCGACGCTAGCCTAGACCTGTCCTCCAGATCCCAGGACACGCAGAGCAAGCGTCCCCGACCAGCCAGCATCTCCGAGTCAAGAAGACCAGCAGGATTCAAGGAGACGCCTCGGCTTAAGGAGAGGGTCTGAGGGTCTACGCGGTCATGCTCGAAGCCGATTGGGAAAGAGCAGGACGGAGACCGCGACCGGGTTTCCGCGACTCCGCCGCGGTGCGAGCATCGCGACCGACGTCGTTCGCTGCAGATGGACCTTCTCTTCCACGGTCTGTGTCCCACCGTCCCATTGTCACCCACCAGGCTGTGCTTTCATAAAGGACCCAGGCCGTGTCTTTCTTCACGGACTGCGAAGCGCCGTGCGGCACAGGTCACGCGCAGGTGTGCCCGTCTCCGATGCGCGCCCCATCACGCGCTTCGGGAACGCCCTTCCCACGACCTTGTGAACACAATGGTCCGACTTCTCAGTGGCCATCAGAGGAAGCAAAGACGGAGGTCCTGGTGCCCACGCGCCCTGCTCGGGTGTCCCTCCCTCCTGCGCGTCCGCACCTCCACCGTTAGGACGGAGCGCGCACTGCATACCTGAGTCACTTAGGGCGAACCCTCACCCCTTGCTTTGCCCCAAACACCGATGCCCTCGCCACCCCTCCAGCCGTCAGGCCCCCAGGACCAACCTGGTTCTTCACTCCTGTTTCCCTGACTGGGCTCCTGACCCCGTGGGGCTCTGTCGTCCGCTTGGCTGACTCCATCCTCGGCTCCGTATCGCTGAGACACTTCCTCTGGCTCCTGATTCCGCTCGCGGGAGTCGGCGCCTCCCCTCAGTGCCGCGGCTCCTCCTGACTCTCTGGAGGATGCTCAGAGCCAGCTCCTCTCTGGGAGGCCCGCCTGGCTCTGGCTCTGGCTCGGCGTCTCCACACAGCCTCCCCCGCAGGCCTCCCCGGTCCCTGTACTTCTGCAAACTGCCGGCCGCACGCCTGCCCCCGGGCCTTTGGGCTCCGGCTCCTCTGCGGGGAGAGACCTCCCCCAGACGCCCGCCCTCTTTCTCCGGGAGGATTCCCTCACCTCCTGCCTCTTTTGGCTTTGAAAACACGGATATAGGGTTCACGTCTCACAGAAGCCACCATTTTGAAGTGTGAAATTCAGTGTTTTCCTGCACACTTGCGAGGTTTTACGCCCATCAGCACAGCCACTTCCAGAACGTTTCCATCAGCGCAGAAAGTGGCCTCGTGCTCGTCGGCGGTCACTCCCCACCCCCACTCTGCCGGTTCCTGACACACACCCGCCTTCTCCGTCTCCGAGGACTCGTGTCCCTCGACTTTTCACGCGCGTGGGGTCGTTCATGATGTGGCCCGCGTCTGTCATTTCACAAGCTCAGGGGTCCCGGGCTCAGCCACACTGTAGCCCGGTCCCGGCGTCACTCCCGTCTATGGCCGCACGCGGCCCGTCTGGGGAGACCCGGTTTTCTCTGTCGGCCCCCCGGGGCGATGGGCATTTGGGTGGCTCCGCTCTTTGGCTATTATGAGTAACGCCGCTATCAGTGTTTGTGTGGAAGTCTTTATGGGAGCATATGTTTTCACTTCTCGGGGGTGTGTGGATATATATAGCCGCGTAATTTCTGGGTCACACGGTAACTCAGTGTTGAGCATCTCCAGGAATTCCTGGAGCAGCTGCCCCGTCGCATCTCCCTACCAACAACGTACGTCTTTGCCAACACGTGCTATTTCTCGGCGTGCGTGTAAGTGGTGGTGGGGGGTGAGGGGCCATCTAACTGTGGCTTTTGTGGCCACCCTGTGATGCACGATACGTTTTCCCCAGCCCCCGCCCAGATCGATGTTTCCTGCAGAACACGTGCTACCCTCTTACTCTGCATAGCTTCCCACTAGCTGCCTGCCCGTGTGTACACACCCTTCCCTACATGTGCGTGTGCAGCACACGCCACGTACACTGGCTTTTCTCCAGGGCCGTCAGGAGCCTCTTCCCTGGCAGGCTCCTCACCACGGCAGGTTTGACTCCATCTTGCCCTTCTCACTCCCAGCTCCCTCCACCTTTCTGTCCACAGAGCAGCCACTGTGAGTCCTTGCCCCCTCTAGCCTGTAAACCCCCGCTTGTCCCGTCCTGTCCTGCGGCAGCCTAGCCTCCATGATGTGGGGTCGGAACCCTGAAGCAGGGACAGAGGGAGGACACCCAGATGTTTGTAGATTACCTGCATCCAGCTCGGCCCACAGTGGATGCAGCGCGGGCTGGGGGATAGCGGGAACTTCAATCACACTCAGTCTGCAGGACCTCACCGGTGAAGGATCGACTTGCGTCCACCTGGTCTAGGCAGGTGTCCTGAGTGGGCAGGGGCACTGAGCCTGAGCAGGTGAGTGTATCTTTAAGGAATTTATGGCTGGCTGCTGACCCCTGAGAAATGTGGAGACAAACATAGGGCATGCTGCAGATGGTTGGAGGCTACGAGGGAGAGGTGTGGCCTGCCTAAGCTGGGAAGGTGTGGGACTCCAGGTGAGGTCTTACAACGAAAGCTTGAGGCCACAGATCATCAGTCTTCCAGAACGTGTCTTCTGAGCTCAGGCTGCCGCCTCCGTGGGCCCCATTTGGATTGTCTCACAGATACCGTTCTCTGTTCAGGCAGAGACTCCCATTTCTTCGGGTTTTTTAAAAACATTAAATTCATCTCTTGTGATTTATTGATTTTCCTAAAAGAAAAGTAAATCCATTTTTTATTTTTTCACAGCTTATTACCAGACACTTGGGTCTGGGACACACTGAACAAGAATTCTATTAAAAGTGTTCAGAAATGTTTCCAAATCAAAATCAATAAAACGACATGGGTATATTTTTTTAATGCTACAAAGGAAAAAATGTAGAAAATTTCATCAAGACATGTTACCTGATGCCAGCAGGTTCCGGGGCTCAGCTCTGGCTGGAACAGACACGACAAACCGTGAAGACTGAGTAGAAGAAGCGTAAGAAAAATTGCGTGAGTGCGAAACTAGGAAGACTGAGCTCTGGGTCTAGGTCGTTAGATTAAGGTCTGAGGTCTGGAATCCGGGTCGTTGGATTAAGCACACTCCTCCTTCTGTTCCCCCTGAATGCACTGTGCAGGCTGCGCCGGACATGTAGGGAAACAAGTGAAGACCATGGAAGGTAAGTGGCAGCAGATGCTGCGGGAAGGACCTCCCAAACCCCATGTGTGCTGAACAAAGCTTAGTGTTCCTCCCACTCGGCTCTTCCAACTCTTTAATGCATTGGGGACCCAGAGATGGGCTGCTACAGAGGTTTCCAGGAGACACTCTGGTTATACCTCAGGGACCAGGAAAGAGAACACCAAACACAGAAAATTCAGAAATGCCCAGTTTTCTTTTCCTATTTTTAAATTCTCTGTTCTCTCATGCCTCAGTCTCTTAGCCGGCAACTTGGAGGCAAGGCTGGCAGGAGGCAAGGCCAGCAGTCAGAAACAAGCGTCCACAGGGACCACAGCTTTGGAACAGGTGGGTCAGATATCCTCTCTGTACTGCAGATCTGGTGTCCCAAGATGGGGAGACCAACCCCACATACTCCTTTTCCTTCTCTATTCCTGTGCTGCTTGACCATGAACGAGAGTGTGGTTGCAACCATGTGTAGCAGAGCAGGTAATTAATGTCTCCGTTTTCTGGCAGAGGAACTTGGGAAAGTGACCCCATAGCCTTGCTTATGAATTCCTGGGCTCAACACCACCCTGCCCACAAGCTGTACACACGTGGATGTCACCCATCAGAGCATTCCAAACATTCTGAGCACTAAGACCACAGACCAGGCTCTAGATCAGCCATTAAGTGACCATGTGCAGGGCAGACACGAACAAAATTGCTAACTCAGGAAAGTGAACTGACTGCGCACCACAGCCAGCCCTGAATATAAGCAGGTCAGCTGCCTGCATAAACAAAAGCATGACGTTCCCCACTGCCTGTGAGCAAGACCCACAGCCTCACAACAAAAGATTCAGATTGTCCAAGATGCAATTCAAAGTAGCTTTGCATGCGAAGAACCAGGAAAGTCTCAATTCTCCTGGGAGGTGTCAATCAACAGACCAATACTGAGACCATATAGACATTAGGATCACCTGGCAGAGACTGCAAAGCAGCTATTATTAAAATAGCCTAGCGAGCAGTCATGAACATGTTTGAAATCAATAAAAAATTAGAAAATGAAAATTTAAATCCTGACGAAAAGCAGATTAAAAAAAAAAAAAAAAAGACTCACACAAAGTCTCAATAGCAGAATGGGGCAACAGGGAGCAGAGTCATTCAACTCCAAGACAGATCAATAGAAATTATCTGAACAAAAGAGAAAAGGATTTGAAACACGGATTGACCCTTAGGCTGCTTCTGGGACAATAACAAAAAGCTTAACATTTGTGTCATCAGAATCGAGGAGAGGAGAAATAGCATCCTGCTGAAAAAATATTGATGAAAACTTTCAAATTTAGAAAAATGCATACACCGGGTGCCTGGGTGGCTCAGTGGGTTAAAGCCTCTGCCTTCGGCTCAGGTCATGATCTTGGGGTCCTGGGATTGAGCGTCATGTTAGGCTCTCTGCTTGGCAGGGGGCCTGCTTCCCCACCCCCCCGCCTGCCTCTTTACCTCCTTGTGATCTCTGTCTGCCAAATAAATAAATAAAATCTTAAAAAAGAAAAATGCATAAACCAACAGAATCAAGAAGCTCTGCAAAACCCAAAGGAGAATAAACTCAAAGAAATCCATGACCAGACATACCACAATCAAACTATAAAAACTAGACACACAAAATTCTGAAAGCAGCAGAAATTACCTATAGGAGATAAGCCATGTGAAAGGTTTGGTTTTCTCACTTGAAATCCTGGAAGCAAGGCAGAAGTCGCACCACATTGTTCAAGAGCCAGAAGAAGAGAATTGTCAGCTCAGAAATGTGTATCCAGAGAAAATACCTGCAGGAATAAAGACAACATGATGATGTTCTCAGCTGGAGGAAAATTAGGAAGATGTGTTGCCAGCAGAACTACGCTAAGATAATTCCTTACAAAAAAAATATCTTTAGATAGAAGGGAAAGGATAGCAGAAGGAAAATTAGAACATTAGAAATGAGGAAAACACCAGAAGTGGCAAGTATATGGGTAAAGGTTATAGGCTATTTTATGTTCTGAATTCTTAGAAATGCATGTTAGTGGAAAATAAAAAATTGTACCATGGCCTGGTGAGGTTTGTAATGTGTGTAGTATAATGTATAAGACGATGATCACGTAAATACTTCTAGATAAACCATGAGAAGTGAAGTGTGTACCTAGCAATCCTTAGAATAACCAGTTTGAAAAATTCAGAAAAATAGTAAGAAAAATATTAAGAATAATAATAATAAAAAAAGATAATACTAAAAAATATTTAAATAATCCCCTTCCCCAAGAAAAGTCATGAAAGGAGAAACAGAAATGAAGTGGAGGGAACAAGCAGGAAGCCAATAATAAAATGGTAGAACTAAATCAAAATATAAAAATTATGATAGTAAGCAAAAATGATCTGTATACACCATTAAAAGACAGGGTGTGCATAAAACAACAAGAATTACCTATATGCAGCCTAAAAGAAACTAATTTCAAATATTAATGATCCAAGTAGATTAAAAGTTTAGAAAAAGTTATCTATGTGAATGCTAAAAGAGGGTTTGCTATATTAATATCAGACGAAATAGACCTCGAAGCAAACAAATCTACCAAGGATAAAGTAGGACACTGCATACTCGTTAAAAGTTAATTCACCAAGAAAATACAGCAGTTCTGGATGTGCTTGCATGTAACTAAAGAGTTTTAAAATATATGAAACAAAACCCGAGAAAGCTGAAAGGGAAATAAATAAATCCACACGATACTTGGAGACTTCAGCTCTCTTCTGTCAGTGAGATATGGAACGAGTAGATAGAAACTCTGTGGGGACAGAGACGTGAATAACACTAGAAGCCACTGTGTCTAATTGGTACTTAAGGACACTGTACTCAAGAAATGATACACACACTTCCAAATCCACATGGATCACCCATCAAGAAAAACCACTGTAATAATATCAAATGTGTTTTCTGATCATAATGGAATTAAACTGGAAATTAATAATAGAAGGCTACCAAGAAATTTCCAAACACTTAGAAATTTTGCACTTTCAAGTAATCATTAGGTCAAAGAGGAAGTCTCCAGGGAAATTAGAAAATTGTTTCAATGGAACAACAGTGATAATACAACATATCCATAGCATCCCCACTTAGGGGAAGTAGTTAAAGCAGTACTGGAAAGGAAACTCAAAGCATGAAATGTATATGTTAGAAAAGAATGAAGGTCTCAAGTGAACAACCTAAATTTCACCTTAGGAACTAAAAATGAAGAGCAAAGAAAACTGCAAACAAAAGAAACAGATTATAAAGACAAGAGCAGAAATTAATCAAATGGAAACAAATACAATAGAGAAAATCAAAAGCTGGTTCTTTGTACAGATGAATAAAATTAATAAGCCTTTAGCAAGGCTGATGAAAGAATAAGAGAGAAGATAAAATTACCAATTCAGAATGAAAGTGTGTTTGTTTTTAAAAACCAGACCATGCAGATACGAAAAGGGCAAGAAGAGAATACTACAGCCAACTCTACGCATATAGATTCAACAAGTTATATGAAATAGACAAAGTCCCTAGAATACACAAACCACCAAAACTCACCCAGATGAAATTGATGTCCTAAATAGTCCTAGCACTGTTAAAGAAATTAGACTTGTAGTTAAAAATTTCTGATAAATGAATATTCAAGCCTAGATTATTTCTCTGGGTAAATTCTACCAAACATTTAAAGAAGAAATAGCACTGATTCTACACAATCTCTTCAGGGCACAGAAATACTTTGTCCCTCATTTTATGAAGTGAGTGTCATCCTGATCCCTAAATCAGACAGAAACAGACCGATACTGTTCATGAATATGTAAGCAGATATTCTCTAAAAACTAATTGCAAATTGACTCTGGCAATACAGAAAAAGATTAAAACACCACAGTCAACTGGAGTTTATTTCAGGAATTAGAACCCAGGTTAATATTTTTAAAACTCTCTCAACATAATCTACTGTATGAACTGTTTAAAAAGTAATACTACATTGGGCGCCTGGGTGGCTCAGTGGGTTAAGCCGCTGCCTTCGGCTCAGGTCATGATCTCAGGGTCCTGGGATCGAGTCCCGCATCGGGCTCTCTGCTCAGCAGGGAGCCTGCTTCCGTCTCTCTCTCTCTGCCTGCCTCTCCGACTACTTGTGATTTCTCTCTGTCAAATAAATAAATAAAATCTAAAAAAAAAAAAAAAAAAAAAAAAAAAAAAAAGTAATACTACAAGGTTGTATTGATTGGTAAAGAACAGGTATTTGACAAAACTCAGAATCTGTTCACAATGAAAAGCAAACTATTCAAAAGAAACTTTCATAAGTAAAATTCCTCAACCTGACAAAGGGCATTTACAAAAAGTTACAACTAACACCAGAATGGTCAAAGATTTACTCCTAAAGTTAAGGACAAAGCTAGGAAGTCCTTAGCTCTGTCCTTAACTTTAGCTTCCCAATGAGCCCTATTTGACATGACAATGAAATTCTATCCTTTGTAATAAGGTAAGAAAAAGAAATAAAACATACAGATGGAATGGAAAAGACAAAACTATCTTTTTCATAGACAACATGATTGCCTATATAGATAATTTCGAATAATACACAAAGAGCCGTCTAGAGCCAAGAAGTGAATTTATCAAGTTTGCAGGATAGAAAGTTCACACACACACACACACACACACACACATTAATAGATTTCTCCATCTTAGTAATAAATAACTTGAAAATACAAAGATTTTAAAAATACATCATTTGACATAGCTCAGGGAAATGAAATATGAAGTATGAGTCTCATAAGATGTGTACAGAATTCAGATGCTGGAAGGTATAAGATAGGGTTGAGCGTTCAATGAAGACCTAAATGCACGACAGTCCATGCTATACTCACCGCACCAACGTGGTGAAGAGGTCAATTCTTGAACCGACCCATGGATTTAAAATAATTCCAATTAAAATCACAATAGGATTTTTTGTAGCTATAGACAAGGTACATTCAGAATCTGTATGGAATGTCAAAGGAATTAGAATAGGCAAAAACAAATTAGAATAAAATAAAGTCTTATCCCATTTTAAGACTTACGCTAAAGGTACAGTAAGCATGACAGTTTGGTATTGGCAAATGGACAGACATATGAACCAACTGACGTTATATAGTCCAGCTGTAGACCCACACAGATATGACTGTTGGACTTTCTGTAGTGATGCAAAAATAAGTCAGTGGCAAAGGAACCGTCTTTTCAACAAATGGCATTGGAACAGTTGGTCATTCACGTGCCACAGGTGTGGTCCTTGACTTAAATAGCACATTTAAGAATGTATCACTGATGTCAAAGCAAAACACAGATCACTAAAATCTTTGAAAAGAAAACGGGAGACCACCCATTAGATGAAGTCTTCTTAGGCAGGACATGGTACCGAAAGCACGATCTATTAATGAAACAAAAATTGATAAATTAGAGTGGGGATGTCAGCAGCCTTTAAATCTGGAGGAATGGGCAGAGAGCCAGGTTCATCATCACGGTGCTGCCATGCTGTGGGTTCTGAAAGAGGAGGGTCGGCTATCAGGAGGGAAGAATGGGCTGCAGGACAGACAAAGGGTCACAGTGGGTCCGCCTCTGTGTGTCCTTGGATGGACACAGTCTTAAGCTCGAGGATGTGGGGACAGCAGAGACGCCTCCCGACACAGGATAACGGGAGCCCTGGGAAGACAAGGCCACGTGAGGAATGTCTCCAGAGCCTGTGAACCATGAGGACTGGACAGCGTCCCTAGCTGTGTTGTTATCATTGTGTGCAGTGGCTTTCGTATTGCCCAGAACATTACCGTCACGGCGAGAGCTAATGAAGATCAGCTCCTCCACGTTGCCATCCTACAGACATCCCGAGTGCTTTCGTAAGTCAGTGTTTTCTTATTCATTCGTTTGCCGGGGAGGTCCCTGCCCAACCACCGATGGACCCTGTGTGCTGCTTATGACAGCATCTTGGATGGCATGTTTGTAGGTCTTCCTGCCCCTCATGTCAGCGTCACCATCACCAGGCGATCAGATGCCTGGAGCTTTCTTCACACACGTGATGCATGGGGTCCATGCAGTCCAGTGGGGAGGCATGACAAGGTCTGTTAACCTCGTCTGATTCGGCTCCCAAGGCCCCAGAGGGCAAGACCTGGGGCTCGTCCATCATTGTCTGGAGAGCTGGGGCCGCGTGGAGGCTCCCAGGAAGTCCTGCCAGGACACTGGCCCTGAGAGAGCGCACAGAACAGGACGCAGGTGCACGGTGCCCAGCAGTGGTGATGGTTGCCTTCTCTGCCTCCCGTCAGTGTGATGGACAGCATCCTGAGACAGGCGGAGTCCGCTGGGAAGGCACGGGTGAGAAGAAATCTGACTGAGCCAGGATTGGCTCAGCAGCGCCTGGGCCGCCCCTGCCTGGGGTCCTGTGGCTGTCGTGGATCCCTCGAGTCCATAGATGACTCCCTTGTTCA
The DNA here is from genome assembly GCF_022355385.1 of Mustela nigripes. NCBI lineage: Eukaryota > Metazoa > Chordata > Mammalia > Carnivora > Mustelidae > Mustela > Mustela nigripes. The sequence continues at coordinate 2,177,407 of NC_081562.1, read as the reverse complement.
TCCCAGTGAGCCCGAGAGCCTCAGGACACCTGAGAGGTGGACTCGTTGGGCCGGGGGCATCAGCACCGGGCAAGGGGCAGTGTCAGCAGCTCAAGAAGGGGAGGGTGGAGGCTGTTTCAGGATGCTTCATGAGGAAATCCTTCAAATCCAATTCTTGCCTCTTTTCTTCTCTTCCGGCCACTGCAGGGCAGTGGGGGGTCAGAATGCCTTGCGGTTTGGTGGACACGTGTCCTGGCTCCATAGAGAGACGAGTCCCGCTCTGGACCAGGAGTGCCGTGTAGCTTCTCTGAGCCTCCATCTCTCATCCATCACACACAGGCCACCTGCCTGCCTGGTGGGGTTTTTGGAGGAGTCAAGAGAACTGAATGAGAAAGAAGCCTATAAGCTTGATTTTTACATTCTTTGGGATACAAAGGCTCCTTAAAAATTTCAGTGCTTTTCTTTTTTCATCTTAAAAAGGCAGAATACTTTCCCCTGCCCTGCATAGCATTGAGGATCCCGTGCAAAACTCACATAGAGTGACGGAAGGAAAATCGAAGTGATTGCACCAGCTCAGCAAGTGTGTGCCCGTTGCCTGAGCTGGAGGGAAGCTGGCAGACCGTAGCGGATCCTTAGCGGTCTCTACCCAGCCCAGCCTCGTCCGCACCGCAACCCAGCGATCTTTGGAAACCCACAGCGGACGGTCTCCCCTTTGTTTAACCCTCTGCATGGCTCCCCATGGCCCTGGTGCTGCTGCCATTGTGCCCCCAGGACACCCAGCTTTCTGGGATCTGGTCCCAATCACTGCTCCTGCCTTGCAAGATTTTTCTTTTCCTCCAAAAAATAAGACTAAAAGAAGCAAATAAAAACATTCTCCCACTACTGTTGGCAAGGATGGCCAGAGGGATGGAAGGCACGTTCAACTCGATCATGGATGGACAGGGACAGAGGGAGCGGGGTCACTGCCCTCGGGAGAGAACGGTGACCCTGCTCCCTCTGCCCAAGGCACAAGGGCGGCGAGCAGAGGGTTCTGCCCTGGGGATTTTGCGAGGGGAATGTGTATCCAGTTTTCCTTTCCGGGGAAGGAGCTGGACTGGGGTGAGCAGTGTGTGGGGAGGAGAGAGAAGATGCTGTCCTCCTACGGAGACGCAGAGAGCCCCTGCAGACTCAGAGTGACAAGGAGCTTACTGCCGGGGCTCGCCGTCTGATCAACTTGCCATCTGTGGGATTTGCTGACTTTGAGCAAGGCTCGGGGATATCTCTGTGCTACAGCCCGGTCGGGACTGAGCAGACATGCTTTATCTGATCCTCCGGGAAATCATTTTCTGAGTAAGCCGAGCCACGATGGCTTCGGAGGACGGCCGGCTCCCTGCGGCAGAAAGGTCAGTGCGTCTTCCGCCAGAAGGAATGGCTGTGGGAGGAAGGCTGCGCGCCGCCCGCCGCTTCGGAGTTTCAGAGGGTGCTCACGGCATCAAACGGTCGGAGTGGGAGAGGGTGGCGGGTGCTGTCTGGGTCCCATGGGGGCCGTCTCAGAAGAGTGCAAGCTCTTCAGGGCCAGGCTGTGTCCCCCGTCTCTAGGACGGAGCCTGCACCATGAGGAGCCCTGTGAGAGCCTGTGGTTTCGCCAGGGCTCACAGCCTCAGTGATGAGGTCATCACCTGGGATTGGGCCGCCGCCGCCAGGGGCCCCTCAGGGTCACACAGGGAGCGACAGCAAAGGAGAGGCAGGTGTGTACCCCCTGATAGGGACTCCCAGCGCTGCCAGCCCTGCCCGCAGACCACCCACCGCAGGATTTTCCCGGCAGGTTCTCCTCTCTCTTCCCCAGCTGGGTGAGTTCCCGGCTCCGGATTGTACTGGGTGGGGCCGGGCAGGGCCTTGACTTGGCCAAGACGCACCCCTTCCCCGTAACGATCCGTGGGCCTGAGGCTAGAACCAGGGCCACGGTGGGCATCCTGGGACTGTGGGCCGTGCAGGAAGGGGGTGTCTGGACCCACCGATTTTCCCACTTTTCCGGCAGCCAGCGGCCCTCCCCGCATGCCAGCCTGCAGGGGCAGGCACACAAGGCCTCGGCACGGTGCGGCGGGGCAGTTCCTGAGCTCAGGCTCCGTGGTCGCTGTGGTTAACTCAAGCCACGGCGTGGCGGGTGCGCGTGCGTGGTTCCAGGCAGCATCTATGGAGCCCCTGCCCGGGGCGCTGCCAACACTGTGAGGAGTGACAGACGAGAGACATGGCCAGCCGCCCATGCCAGCCTGAGGGGGCCTCGGGGCTCCGAGAGAGCACGCGCAGGGTCACAGGAGGGGAGATGCAGCCCTGCAGGTCTCCCTGTCCCCCCAAGTGGACGTGGGCCTGGTCGCCTCAGGGGAGCCGCACCTGCTCTGACGGGGTCATGAAGCCGGGCGGTCAGGGAAGTTCCGAACGCAGACACCACAGCCCTGCTTTTCCCGGCAGCGCTGGGTCCAGGGGATGCGGCAGCCCGTGCTCCCGAGAGCCTTGGGCCTGGGCGCTGGCGCTCCGTCGGCCATCTTCCGTGGCAGAGACCGAGCCAGTCATTCTGGCTTGGTGGCTGCATCAGCCCCGGGCTGTGGCTCCCCGTCTGGGGTCGGAGCTGGAGCCGCCGCTCTGTGAGCGCCCTCCCTGCTCCCCAACGTGGCCCAGAGGCTGTGGCACCTACAAGGAGAGCACCGTGAGGGAAAATGCTCCTTTACCTGGACACGTAATGGTGAAGGGTCTGGTCTCTGCCTCCCGGCCAGGCTGGGCTCCAGGTGCAGGAGACAATGGGGCTCGTCTTGTCCCCAGGAGCTCTCCGTCGATCAGAGGATGGGACACGGGCTGTGAAGGGCAGGGCAGTGCCTGTCGCACAGCACGGGACCCAGGCCGTTGCTGGATGGGTGACCCCCTGCGTGAGCAGACAGGGGCAGGAAGGGCACGTGCAGGTGAACATGTGAGTGACATCTGCGTCCCCCACGTGCTGGGGTCATGGCAGATGCCCTCGCAGAGGCGACATCCGGCCCGGGCCTGGCAGGAGGAGTAGAGCCCTGCCGGCGGTCACACCGCGGGTTACCCCGGTAGCCGTTCTGTGCTCCGGGACGGACCCAGGAAACGCAGGGCCACCGAGCGGGGAAGCTGAGCTGTGACCACCGGCGTGGGTTGTTCAGAGCAGAGGAAAGCCGGGGCAGCCGTCTGCGGGTCACTGGGGCACGTGGGAAGTTGGTCGGGGACGCAGGCGAGGATCCCAGAGACGCTCACCGTGGCTCGCCAGGGAAGGGGCATTGTAGCGCGGGGTCCACCAGGACGAGGGGCACGCCTCCTCCAATGCCCCTCCCTGTAGCGTTCTGGGTGAATGCTCTGATCGCCGCTGGGACTCAGTGGCTCCCAGTTTCCTCCAGGCAAGCTCAGTAAACACTCAAGGGGATCCCCGTGGCCATGTGCTGGGGACAGAGGGCGATGAGCCACAGCTCCCTCCTCTGAAGTGTCTGTGGCCCAGTGGGGACACAGGCATGGGCACAGCACGGGCAGAAGTGCCCTGGGCAGGGAGCCCCCTCTGAGCTGAGCTGCCCGGGAAGCCCCCCAGCCCAGGCCGCTCCCCAACCCTGCCCAGTGTGACCGTGTACTGAGAGGGTCTCAGCAGCCTTGGGGAGCCCTCCCTGTGCAGAGCCTGCCCTGCAGTGCCCCCTTGAGTGGACCGTCCCCACCATCAGCATCAGGGGAGGAGCAGCAGGACCAGCAGCTCCCAGGGTTGGAACAGACCCGGATGCTTGCCTCAGAATGGACCTGGACCCCGGGGCAAGGGAATGCAGGTGGGCTGTGGCAGCCTGAAGCTGTGGCCGACCTCAAGTTATTTGAAGTGAGGGTCTGAGGCTCAGAGACCTAGTGCCGTGGGGTAGACCCTCTGGGACCCCACAGGGCCACCATCTTCCCCAGTTCCAGACTGGGGGCACTCAAGGCTTGAAGAGACAGGTCAGTCTCCAGGTTCCCATGCTGACCTGGGGTCTCGTCACTCTCCGAGGTCTGGGGCAGGAGGCTCTGCTAAGACGGCCAGCTGGCTGCCTTTGCAGGGAGTGCTGGGCGTTTGTCACTGTGCCAGTGCTGCCGTGCTGACCAGTGGGTCCGAGTTCAGACACCCCACGTGTGGCGGAGGGGGACTGAACCCCAGTTCTGCGTGACCCCTGAAGCTGAAGGAAGGATGGCTGCCCCACTGAGCTCCAGTAGCACCACGGAGGGATGGGGGGACGCTGTGCCACCTCCCCAGTCTCCAAGGCCAAGCTCAGGACACGAGGTCCTCAGGAATCCCGTAAGCCAGCAGAGAAAGCAGGGCAGTGGTCGGGGGCAATCTGCCCCATGTCGTGGGGAAACGGTCTCGGCTTCCCCGCTTCTGGTGAGACTCCACTGGGCAGTGAGTGAATGCAGCGGGGGCTCTGCTCTCTGCACCCTAGGCAGTGCTGTCCCTGCAGCCTGGGGAATCCCCCTGCTGGGGTGAGCCCCCCAGTATGTAGCAGGGAAATGCCACTATGGCCGACTTGTCCAGCTGTGCCACGGTAAACAGCAGCAGCCTTCGGCAGTGACACAGGACTGATGACCGTCCCACAGGAGGAGACGGCCAGTCCCTGCACTGGGGAGTCCTGTCCTCTGGTGAAGCCGGCGTCTTTGTAGTGAAGGGACCCCAAGTGGTTTGGAGGCCACTGGGGCCCTCTGATGTCCAGGGGCACCCCAACGCCTCCCGAGGCCGTGATGGACACTCTGCTATAACTCCACTTCATTCTCAGGGCGAGTGGCCAGTTCCACAGTCCTACTGTGCCTCTCTCGCGTGTCCCCTCGATGTCCCTTAGATACCCCATTGGTCTGATCTCTCCTGCACTGGGAAGCAGCCATTGGACTTCTGGCGGTGTGGGTGGGGCTGGCTCCCGCTGCACCCCTCTCCTGCGTGTGCAGATGGCCGTCCTCTCCCCGTGTCCTCACGTGGTCGTCCCTCCATGTGTGTCTGTGTCCTGGTCTCCTCTGCTTGTAAGAACCCCAATCAGCTTAGATCATGGCCTGCTCAATGACCTCTCGAAAGACCCCATCTCCAGCTAACTATGGTCACATTCTGAGGTGCTGGGGATTAGGATCTCAATATAGAGTTTGTGGGGCACCGTTAATCCTATGGCCCTTCCCGTCCTGACCACCCCATCCATCGGCCTCAGTGCTGGGGTTCCAGAACGTCAGACCAACATGTGGGGGGCCCAGAGCAGTGCTGGGAAGGTCATGTTCCCTCCTTCTCCCGTCCCCTCTGTCTAGGAGAGCCCACACTACAGCGAGAATTTGCTGGAAGATGAGTGTCCCCTGGAGGGATGCCCGTTGGGAGCCCAGCTCAGAGGCTTTTTTCCAGCCCTGCTCCCCAAATCCCTGAAGCACGGCAGCGAGGGAGCATGGAACGGGCGCCAGGATGCCGAGCAGAAGCTGAGAGACTCAGACAGGAGTCTGTGAACCATGGGAGATAGTCTGGGTTTTCAATCTTTAATTTACTTTATTAGCGGGTTTCAGGGATCTAACGAGATACACATGTTTTCTCACACAAGAGGATAATTCTTCCAATCCCAAGAGGGGAAACACATCCCTGGTCCTGAGACAGACAGTATTTTTATGACTTTCTTTTTTTTTTTAATACTTTTGAGTATTAAACTTTTATAGTGTTTTTAAAAATTCAAAAAGGAACTTGAAAACTCCATGCATCCTGTGGCCTGCAGAGAGGCTAGATATCTGGGAATTGGGAGGTGGTGGTTGCAGACACGAGGGCTGTGCAATCACATGGCCCTGGAGTCTATCCAGCCCCACCTCTGGCCAGGTCGCGTGCTCTCTGCGCCTCCGATGCCAGGCCTACAGAGTGGGCTTCGTGAGGATTCTGTCTGTGCGGCCCGTGGAGGCCCGTGGAGGCCCGTGGAGGCCCGTGGAGGCCCGTGGAGGCGCGGGCAAGCGGCACTCCCCTTACGGTCCCACCGCAAGAGCTCAGGGGTGCGTCAGGGACGGGTGGGTCAGTGTTTGGCCAAGACTTCTGCCCGGTCAGAGGCCATGGGTCTCCCAGCACCTACCACTCCTGCCCTCACACACCTGCAGCCGGGAGGGCTGGGCCTCGGCGTAGCCGCACTCGGACCCAGGCTCCCTGCGCACCACCTTCAGAGGAGAGACACCTGTGTGGTTGCCTTTGGGACCAAGCTCCACTACCCTGAGGTCGTCATGGGCTACTTTTCCTTTCTTTGGCATTTTCCAGGGGTCAAGAGGGGCAGAGCAACATATCACCATCTTTGCTCAAATGACATGCCCGCTGGCAGATGGCGGCTGCTTTCACGGCTGAAAAATAGCCATCATGGGGCGGTCCGGTCCAGTGCCACAGGCCTGCAGCCCTTCGAGGGGGAGACACGCGGGCAGCATGCGGGGGGGGAGAGGCGTCGTGCAAGGAGCCCCCAGGCAGCCCTCGGTTCAGAGACATGGGCATGCCGGCCAGTTCTCGTGGACCTGGAACCGGGTCCCTGGAACCTGGAACTTGCTGGAACCGGAGGGGCAGGAGCAGAGCCAGGAGGGGTCATGTTCGTCCTTGGGGCAGGTTTCCTGAACAATTACTACACACTGCACTCTGCATTCCTTTTAGAGACGGTCACAGTGCAGTTCTAAATGCTTGCCCCCAGGGCTGGGGTGAGATAAAATCCGTGAAGAGATGATTATAATAAAATGCAAAAGCTGCTATGACAGAAGCAAGAAAATGGTGACAAGTGTTCACAGGCTGGAGACCCACGTGCTGGAGGAGGCAAGTCTCGTCGAGGAGGGAGCTGGCATCCCACAAAGTGAGCGCCTACTGCATACACCTCCCACACTAGCGACTGTGGGGCCGAGGTGCGGGATGTGTGATCCCTGCCCTTTCCAGGACAGGAAGTCTGGAGAAAGCAGGAAGACCCCAGGGGACAGTAGCAGCATAGTCTGGGGGATGTGGCAGCGGTTCTCCAGCTTGTCTCGGGCACAGGGGAAGTCAGTGTAGGCTACGCAGGTCGGGAGGACGACACGGGGGTTGGGGTGCAGCCTGGGAGAGCATGGCAGGGGAGGAGACTGGGGGCCCCCCGGGGTCCCCGGTGCCCGATCAGAACATTTAAGCCAGACACCGGCATCAGCAAGCCACTGGCAGAGCTCTTTCATGAGGTGATGGTCCAATCAGAACGTTGACTTTATTGGAGCCAAGTGGCCAACCAAGCAGCGTAATCGCTTCCCTTTCCATGAGAAATGCCATAAACGTGACGGAATAGGACAGAACAGATGAGAATGAGGGCACAAGAGCCATGAGAACCAGGAAGACGCGCTGTGGCAGCAGGAGTGCGGCTGGATTTCTGCGGACTGCGGGCAGCACCAGATGGATGGAGACACCAGGGCAAACCATCCATGAAAATGAGCCGGAGAAAGCTCCTGCAGAGATCAGAGCATCTCCCTCCCGGCCAGAGCCAGGAGCCCAAGCACCGGGCCGAGCAGGGAACGTGGGAGCCACCTCCAGGGCAATCTGGATAGATGGGCGCAGGAAAGACCTTCTGAAACTCCTTTCTGAACAAAGCCGGGGGCTGGCACGCCTGTGCAGCATCGCGGTGGGGCCTGCTTTGGATCTGCTTTCCGGTCTGAATGCTAGCTCGGCCCAGGTCCCGACGAGATGGGAATCCTCTGAGCATCTGAGCCCCGGGGTCTGGCACATTCAGCATCCGCTGATGCTAGTTTTCATCAGGCTCACCTTGGGGAAGACCGGTGACCTGAGTTCTGTGATTCTGTGAGGCTGCAGAGGGAAGCAGAGGACAGCCGCACCGAGGCCAGAGAACTCTGCTCATGCAGGGGCCCTCCAGCTACCTCTTCAGGAAGCTGGCGACACTGGGATTCTATTCAGGGACGACTCCCAGATTATACCCTAGGAAATAAGAATAAGAAGAAAAATCATCAATAAGAATTAACAGCGTTCTTGGACATTTGATTCAATTAAAAAAACACAAACCCTTAAAATATGGCCAAATAATAGAATGGCTATACCCAAGTATGAGATTATACATCGGTGATTGGGTTATGGTTTTTTACAAGAAAAGACTGGAAAGGGGAAAGCAGAGTTTAACAGGAGAGGAAATGCTCACAGATTAAAAGAAGAATTTGTTCCCATGCTGAGAAAAGCCATGGGCTTTTAGATTTGAAAGACTCAACCGTGGGACAAAATAGACTAAGAGAAAAAAAATGTAAGCCCTTGGATACATTCTGGATAAATGCCAGAACTCTAAAAATTAGGAAACTGTCCAAAAATTGTTAGTAGCATCCCAACAACAAAGGCGGACTCCTGGAATGGAACACAAATCTTCTTGGTGGCAAGTTTCTACCAGCAACACCACACCCTGTGAGAAAATGTCTTTAAAGATCAGAAAGTATTTTGGTTCTATAATTCTATCCCAGGAAAACGATTACTCAAGCAGAAGACCAAAATAAAGTGATTTTTGTGCATGAGAAAATTCAGAAAATTAAATTTACCTTCTATGGGCTCTTTTTGAAAAGTAACTTGAATATATACCTAAATAAAAGGAAAGGAAATGAAAACCAGGAATCCAATAAGAAGAACATGGGGTCAAGAATAATAGTAAGGAAGAAACCGGGAATTGTAGTGGATTTTAAATTGACTTTTAGGTATCATCCTTTAAAAAATGAGAATGCAGTATTTTTAAAATTTTCTTTGTTAATAGTAATTGCAACTATTTAAGATGTACACAATGATACATACGCACAGGGAAATAATTACTAGAGCCCAGCTAATTAATATATCCTCCATCCACAGACTTACCACTTTTTGCGATAAGAACATGTGAAATCTGCTCTTTTGGCACATTTCCAGTACTCGACACAGTAGCTAGAGTCCTTCTGCTGTAGCTACTTCTCTAGACTTAGTCATCTTGCATGATTGCAACGTTGTATCCATCTCCCCACTCATGTATTTGCGTCTTTGTGCTTTCTGAACATCCATGGACGGACACTTAGGTTGTTTTCCTATTTTGGCTCTTTTGAAGATGGTGCAACGAAATGAACCTCTTTGAGGAACTGATTTTATTTCCTCGGGGTATAAACGCAGAGGACAGATTACGGAATGATAGGGCTGTTGTAGCTGTTTGAGGACACTTCATACTGTCTTCCACCGGTCTGCACCAGCCCGCACGCCCACCGACGGTGCGTAAGGGTTCCTTTTCCTCCATCCTTGCCGACACTTGTTGCTTCTTGTATTTTTGATAATAGCCACTCTGGCAGGTGGACGTGTTATTTCACTGTGGGTTTTATTCGCGTTTCTCTGGTGAGTCGTGATGTTGAGCCCCTTTCTGCAGAGCCGTTGGCCATCCGCACAGCTTCTCCGGCGAACTGTCTCTTCAGGTCCTTTGCCGACTTTGTAATCGGGTTGTTTTCTTGCTATTGAGCTCTACGAGTTCCTTATATAGTTTGGATATTAACTCCTTATTGGATATATGGTCTGCAAGTGTTTTCTCCCGGTCCATAGTTGCCTTTTCGTTATGTTGATGGTTCCTTTCATGTGCAGAAACTTTTCAGTCGGATATAATTCCACTTGTTTATTTTTGCTTTTGCTGTCATACCCCAAGAATTCATAGCCAACACTGATGTCAGGGAGCTTTTTGCCCGTTTTCTTCTAGTGGTTTTATGGTTTCAAGTCTTATGTTTAAGTCTTTAAACTGCTTTGAATGGATTTTTGTGTGTGGTGTAAGATCAGGGTCCACATCTCTTTCTTTTGCAGGTGGCTGTCCAGTTTTCCTGGCATAAATGGTTGAAGAGACCATCCTTTTCCCTTTAGGTATTCTTGGAACCTTTGACCAAAATTAGTTGGCTCTTTATGGTTGGGCCTATTTCTGGGCTTTAGCTGCTCCATTGTTCTAGTGTTTATTACTATGTCAATACCATACTTTTTTGACTATCACAGCCTTGTCATGTAATTTGAAATCAGAAATGGTGATGCCTTTAACTCTGTTGTTTCTCAAGGTTGCTTTGGCTATTTGGAATCTTTGATGATTCCACATGAATTTTAAGAATCATCTTTCCTATTTCTGTGAAAAAATACCTTTGGGATTTTGATGGGGATTGCACTGAATGTGTGCATCCCTCTGGGGAGTAAGGACATTCTAACAATATTAATTCTTTCAGTCCATGGATATAGATTATTTTTTAATTTATGTATTCTTGAATTTCTTTTATCGGTGTCATAGTTTTCAGTGTGTAGAATTTTCATCTTCTTGGTCAAAGTTATTCCTAAGTATTATATTCTTTTTGATGCCCTCATAAATGAGATAGTTTTCTTGATTTCAGATAGATTGTGGTTAGTTAAAGAAACACAACTGATTTTTCTGTGTTGAGTTTGAAACCTGCAAGTTTGCTAGACTTGTTTATTCATGTGTGGAGTCTTTACGGTTTTCTGTGTACAAGATCAAAGCAAATTTGACAACATATGAAGAAGATTATACACCATGACCAAGTGGGCTTTGTCCCGAGGCTACGAGCTCCTCACACGCACGAGTCGGTCAGTGTGACGGGCCACATTCATGGGATGAAGGATGGAAGCCACAGGAGCCTCTCAGGAAGTACAGCAAGTGTATCTGACGAAGTTCGGCGCTCATTCCTGATAAAGACCATCAGCAAAATCGGTATCCAAGGACGTTTCCTCGACATAATAAGAACATTCGTGAAGAGCCCACAGTGAGCACCATAATCAGTGGGAAAATAGAATCTTTTCCTTGAAGATCCAGAAGACAAAGAGGCCCACTCTCCCTGCTTCTGGTCGGCATATACTGGAGGACCAGCCAGGGAAGGCAGGAACAAGGAAAAACGGTAAAAGGCACCTCCGTTAGAAGGGAAAAGTAAAATCATCTGTTTGCAGATGGAGGACCATATATCGAGAGCACAGTAACGGAAATATTGAGAAAGTGGATCTCACGCAGCTGGAGGGGGGACCCAGAGGACTGGAGGAGAGGGGAGAAGGTAGGAGCACGCGGAAGCTCTCACTTACTTCCACAAAAAGGTAGAAAATTTTATAGAACTTTTAGAAACATATTAGGCTGGAGATATGTGCTAAGAAATTAATGGTTTCTGTGTCTTCATCACCTGGATGCCGACATTTAAAAAAAAAGAAAGAAAGAAAAGAATCTTAAGAACTACTTTGCACCGTACTCAAAAATCATGTCCAGTTAGATTATAGATCTAAAGTTTAAAGTTAAAAATATAAATCTTTTAGAAGAGGCATTGGAAAATATCTTCATAGGCTTGGGGTAGGCAGAGTAAAGAGTAATCATTATCATAGCATGAAGACTACTTAAAGAGGTGTATTTAAAACAAAATGAAACACACTGAAAATATTTGAACAAATGAATATATCCAAGTAAATGTGCATACTTGTAAAATATAAACCTGGTGTGTTAATATTAATGCCACACAATGAAAAATTCAAGGCAAGAGCATAAAGTGCTAGTTCATCAGTCATGCTTTACTTTTTTTTTTTTTTATTAAAAATAGGAAGTAAAAAGAAAAAAGTGTCATGGACATTCAACCCAATCAGTTGGCAGAATAAACATTAGTCTGAACGCACACCTACACCCCTCAGAACCAAATAAAACAAAATCTGGAAGGAAGAATTACAATGCTAAAAGCAGAAATTAGTAAATTTTTTAAAATAGAGAAGAACAAGAAAGCCAAAAATAGTTTTGTTTGAAACGATGGATGAAACGAACTTGGCAAATAAAATATGGAGCAACAGTGCGGATAGAAATGTCATGGATAAAACATTTCAGAGCTATAGTGTAGCTTGAAAATATAAGGGAATACTGCCTTCGAGCCAATTTTGTGCCCATAAATTTAATATCTATGATGAAATGGAAATTTTATAGAAAACTGTAAAATACCAGCAATTACTAGAGGAGGAAAACATTCCAGAAAGATCTATAACCTCTTTATAAATTGCAACATTACTCAGAAATCTTTCCTGCAATTTTCTCTACCACTCCAAGTTCCACTGAGGCACTAGGAAGGGGGGGATTTGGGGATAAGTTTCCCAAGACTTTAGAGGAACAAATAATCGCTTTCTAATACAGAGAGGGGGAAGGTGAGAACACTCCCCAGTTCTCTTCATAAAGCTGAAGAGTTCTTGATACCAAAAAGTGGACAAAGACAATACAAAGAATAAAATTACGGGTAAATTTCCATGGTGAAAATAGATGCGAAAGTCCTAAGTAAAATATAATAAATTGAACTCAGTGGTATTTATCAATAGCCTATGTGGCTAGGTCATATTTACCCCAAGCTGATTTCAAGAATGCCCAGGTTTTTATGACATTAGAAAAAAAATCCATTAATGTAATTTATTATATTAAGACATTTAGAAAGAAAAACACATATCACAATTCACAAAGAAAAGATATTTAATAAAACTGTAATTCTCTAATGTTTAAAACCAACTAACCAACCAATGCATAACAATACTGACACCCGAGCCATTAGCAGATTGGGAACAAAAGTGGAAACACCGAATCCCCAAACACATTTCTATCTAACCGTCTAAATACCACATCCCTGGTGAAACTACAGACCAGGCAGCTCCCTTTAGAGACGGGAGCCCGGCAGGAACTGTCCCCTCAGCACTGTCTTGAGGCGGGGGTGGTCGGGCTGGGAGCACGAGTTATCGGAGCCGGAGAGGAAGAGCCGAGCGGTCCTCACGGGCAGACTGGGCGAGGGTTTACACAGAGCTGGTCATGGGGAAAACGGACAGAGCAAACTCTTAGAATTGGTGAGAAAAGTCATTGGGATGGTGGGAACCTGCATAAATGAGTTTATCCTAACCCCACTAAACCACCAGCATGACGGTCACTTTACGTGTTGCTGTGATGGGGCTAAGGGAGGCCCGGTGGGTTGATGAAGGTGATATCTGGGTGTGTGTGAAGGTTTCTGGAGGAGGTTGGCCTCCGAATTACAGTAAAGAAGGTCTGCCTTCCCCAGTGCCAGCTACCACCACCCAAGCCTTGGAGGGACAGGTGGAGGAAGGGCAGATTCTCTCTTTCTCTTATGAGCTGGGCACCCATCCTGCCCTGCCCTTGGACTTCCAAGCCCCAGTTCTCAGGCCTTCAGGCTGGGACCAAGTTGCACCAATGGCTGTCCTGGTCTCCGGCGGATGGACACAGATGCTGGGACTTCTCAGCCTCCACGTCCACGTGGGCCATTTCCTATAATAAATCTCTTGTCCACATCTCCATGTACCCTAGGGTTCTGTTTCTCCAGAGAACTCTGGCTAATACAGTCAGAAATTATAGTAATCGTAAGCAATAAGAACTGTGTTACTTAGTAATCAACCTACCAGAATTAATAAAGTTTTTTTTTTTTTAAGAAAGAAAACACATTTCTGTTGCAAAACTTAAAGGAGGGCTTAAATTCTAGACATGCACTATGTTTTTAGGTGGTTATTGTCATAACTTAAAGTTGACAGTTTTCTCCAGAGAATATCAATTCAATGATGTCTGATCTAACTTATAACAAAATTATTCATGTCAGAGAACAAATTGATCCTAAAATCTGAACAGGAATTAAATGACTAAAAAAAAATAGATAATGTTAAGAAATAAAAATAAAAAAGAGTGAGATCTATCGTATGATAATTAATATATACCAAAAAGAAGGTGACGGTAACAGAGTGGACATAAAGACCACGCAGAGGAGGAAACACGACCCGTGACGGGTGCGGTACGACCAATCGGCTTTCCACGTGGAAAATAAAGAAATCCTTCTGGAGGGAAAAGCTGCTGTGAAACCCCGTGAAGTCACAAACAACATTTGTTTGCCCCTTGGCGTGTTTCGTGGACATTGATGTGCTCACTGCAGCTGCCGAGAAGCTGCTGGAGACCTCACCTGGCACAGGGCAAAGGCGAAGGCACCCTGTTCCTTCTCTAGAAGGTTCTGGTGCCGGGAGGCATCGCTCCAAGGGTGCAGGTAGGACCCCATGTACCTGGGTGAGGGCTCGGACACCGGTGTGCGAAGGATGACTCTCTGTGCTGTGCATCCCGGACAGAGTGAGACCAGCCTCCGGAAACCACTCCAACCTGAGACAGCAGAGCACCAGCGCAGTTTGGGTCTCCTTGGGAGAAAGATGCCAAGTGTGTTTCAGAAGTGAAGGATCCTGGGCCCTTTTCTGGCCTCTCCCCGACCTCCTACACATGCAGGCTCAAGCATGGAGCTCCTCTCTCTGAGGGAGAGGTGACCCCATAGCCTCCTCCTCGCTGCTACCCAGGAGACCATCCCTGGGCGCCGCCATCTCCATGGGTCCCTCCAGCAAAGGCGAGATTCAGTGTCCCCATCTGAGCCCCTTCCAGGGGGAGCCCATCCTGCCGAGGCAAGCGTTCCGTCCAGAGGTGATGCCCCTGAGAGTGACATGTTCGGGCTGCACATGGGGCAGCTGCTTTCTCCCAGAAAAGGAAAGGGCTGCCAGGGCCTTGGGCAGGAGAACCAAGGGGACAGGAAGAGCCTGTCTGTGACAGTCGCATCCCACAAGGTCCCCATTAGCTCTGGGGTAGCTGTATGCCTCTCTCCCACCTCTTGCCCTTAGCCGCACTTCCGTTCCCTCTTCCTTCAGCAGCCCAGGTCCTTAACTGCTGACACTGGTCTGCTGGCTCAGACGGGATGACCAGGACAGAATGGCATGGGACCCATGGGGTTTCTTGCAGGATGTCCTCAGGATCCAGAGGGACACAAGAGGTCTAAGCCAATGGGAGCAACATGCCTTCCTTCAGACCAGAGAGCTGAAAAGGACAGATCAAATCCCCCAGTGGCTCCCTAGGGGAGGCACACGCCCAGTAGGAGACCCCAGTGGAAAGTTTCTTCATTGGTGGGGGCAGAGGATGATGTGAAACTATTTCCCATGTGGCAGCAAAACGTGGTCTGCCCCATCTGCTGTCTGCACAGGCGAACCCCCCCCAACAACGAGGAGGCACAGTCCTGCCCTCACCTCCCGCAGCAGCGAGGGGCAGGGGCCCCGTGCACGGAGCCCATCCCTCCTCCCAGGAAGCGACTCCGGGGCGGGAAGAGCCAGGCAGGGACAGCGTTTCATTACTGTTCCCGGCCCCGTGATGCACGGCTCTGCTGTCGGCTTAGCGGGGAGGCACACAGCCAGGATCACACGGAGCTCAGCTCCCAGGATGCAGGATATTAAATCCATCAAACTAAATTAAAAGCTTTGGCCATCTCTTGAACTCAGGGTTGAGAGGCAGCCCTTTCTTCTTATTCCAACTGCTTCCCGGGAGGACGCCCAGCCTGCGGGGATCTGTAAGGATTCAGGGTTTGAATTATTTAAAGACGGAGCAGGCCTGGGATATGGGAAGGCATCTTGCCGCAGCAACACTGTGACAGCTTCCCCGCAGAGCCGTGGGGATGTCTGCTGGCGGGGAGAGCAAAGTGTGTGTGCGAAGACATCTGGAGCCACTTGCCTGTCCCCTGCTGGGGGTCCCGGCTTGGGAGATCCCTCTCAACAGCTAAGGGGATGCTGACTCTGGCCCCCAGGACTAGGCAGCCCTTCCACTGGGGACCTGAGGCAGCCCTGCTTTGAGGTGGATGTGGTCAGACCTGTGCGTTCCCCTCCTGGCCCCAGACCTTGGAGCTGGATGGATCACACTGGGGAAGCCGGTTAGACTCGGAGGACCTCCCACTGTGAACGACGTGCCCTGTGCTGGGCTCTGCTCCTGCACCCCACACCCCTTGCCCTCATTCACCCCAAGCACAAAGGTGGGGGGCTGCTGTGTCCTTCACCCTGAGGGTTACAGCAGGGAAACAGAACAGACCACATCCCTGCTCTCAGGCAGCTGCAGCCTAGTGACAGATCTGTCACAAGGTGCGGTTCCACGAAGGAAGCAAGCGTGGTGTGTGACACAAAGTGGGATGAGCTCACTAGGTGCGGCTGCTTGGACAAGGGGAGCAGAGACCCATGGGACCAGGAGCTGCCTAGCACGGAGCCAGCGGAACTGAATTCCGAGCAGAGGAGAAGGTGCAGGCCTGGAGGTGGGCCCCAGCGTGGGTCAGGGAGAGAGAGGGCAGGCCAGATGGCTGGGGCTCAGAGAAGGGGGTCGAGGGTCACAGAAGGGCCACTAAGTGGCCAGGACCGGATCCCATGGGACTTGGGGGCTAAGCATCGATTGGCTTGTTGTAGTCACTGCAAAGCCAGGGCTGGGGTTCCAGCCAACGGTGGCAGGCTTCGGTCGGTCTTGTAATGGGTCCCTTGGCTGCTGCAGCCACAGGCGACAGCCAGCCTTCCCCCTCGCTGTCCCCACTGCCGTCAGCTCCACCAGCACGTGTCCAGGTGGGCCCCCCTCGGCTCTCACACCTGTTGGGTCAACATCCTGAAAGGCCATTTCTAACCACCTCGGTTAAACCTGAAGCGCCTCATTGCATGACGATAAAGAGGTCCGTTCTCCAAGGAGATGTAACCGTCCTTAACATACATGCACCTAAAGCAGAGGGTCACACTGTGTGAGGTGGAAGTGAATGGCAAGGCAAGAAGGAAGAGGTCTACCCTCCTGGGAGAGCTGGAGGCTGCAGCACCTCTGTCAGGAACGGGCAGATCCAGCAGCTGAGCTCAATGGCACCACCAGCTGGGTCTAATCCGCCTGTGTAGACCACTTCCTCTGACAACAGTGGAACAAACATTCTTCTCAAGGTGGCATGGAGTGGCATGGAGCTCCCACTACAATAAACCACTCTGGGCCATGAAACACACCTTGACACATTTTTAAGGATTTTATTTATTTATTTGAGAGAGAGAGAGAGAGAGAGAGAGCGAGCTCACCAGCAGGGGGAGGGGGAGAGAGAAGCAGACTCCTCACTGAACAGGGAGCCTGGTGTGGGACTTGATTCCAGGACTCTGGGATCATGACTTGAGCCAAAGGTAGATACTTAACCGACTGAGCCACCCAACACCCCCCCGCCCCCGCAGTCATCCCTAGGTGAAAGAGCGTTAAGCAGACTCTGCAATGAGCAGGGAGCCCACACCTTAACAAATTTTTAAAAATAAAGATAAAATAATGTCTGCTTTCAGGAAATAATGAAATTAAAATTAGAAATCAAGGATATGGAGACAGCTGGGAACTTCCAAAAGCACTCAGGGAGTTAAACAACATACTTCTAAATGACACGTATGTCAAAGAAGACATCTCAAGAGAAAGTTAAAAATATTTTCAATTAAATGAAAATGAAAACAGAATTTTTTGAATGTGTGGGATGCAGCAAAGGCAGTGCTTGGAGGGAAATTTATAGCGTTGGTTGCATATATTAGGAAAGAAAAAAAGACCTAAAATCAAGGGTCAAAGCTTCCACCTTAGGAAATTACAAAGAGAAGAGCAAATCAAATGCAAAGTGAACAGAAGAAATGAATAAAGGAAGGAAGGAAGGAAGAGGAAGTTCGAAGAGGAAGGAAGAAGATATCATTGAAATTGAAAACAGGAACTCCAAAGAGAAAGCAAGAAACACCAAAAGCTGATTCTTTGAGAAGATCAATAAAATTGATAAACCTTCAACCAGACTAATAAAGAAAAAAAAAATGACACAAGTTACAAATATCAGAAATGAAAGAGGGGATATTCCTGTAGTTCTCATGAATGTTAAAAGGATAATGAGGGAACACTATGGAAAATTCGTGCGCAAATATTGGATAATCTCAGTAAGAGGGACCAGTTCCTTGAAAGATAGGTGCCCAGGCTCACAAAAAAAGAAACAGATGATTTGAATAGGACTGTATTGATCAGAGAATGGAATTAATACTTAACCTTCCAAAGTAGAAAGCACCAGGCACAGATGGGTTTACTGGTGAAATCCACCAAATATTTAAGGAAGAAATTTTGCCAATTCTCTTCAATCTCTGTCAGAGGACAGAAACAGAGGGACACTTCCTCTCATTCTAGGAGGCCAGTGTTAGACTGAAACCCAAACCAGACAGAGACACTACCAGAAACTATAGCTGTAGCCCAGCATCTCCCAGACACAGATATAGAAATTCTCAACAAAATATGAGCAGATCAAGCCCAACTTCTTATAAAAGGACTCACACACTTGCACATCACAACTCAGTGGGATTTATCTTAGGTGTGCAAGGCTGGCTCGACATTGGGCTCTGGGTGATGAGGATGTGTCCATGCAGGTGCATTAATTGTAACAGACGTCCCACTCTGGTGGGAGAGTGTCCCTAGGGAGGGAGGGGTGTGTGTGTGTGTGTGTGTGTGTGTGTGTGTGTGTGTGCGTGTGTTCAGGGGATATTTGGAAAATGTCTCTATTGTCTGTTCAATTTTGCTGGAAACCTAAAACTGCTCTAAAACTTGAAGTCCTTTTAAAGGAAAGAAAAAAGTCCGACAGCACCTTTTCCCTGGAACCCTTCTCTTCCTTCCCTACCCCCCGTGACACTGACCGTCTCTCCACCCACCTGCACAGTCTCCCCCCGTGACACTGACCGTCTCTCCACCCACCTGCACAGTCTCCCCCCGTGACACTGACCGTCTCTCCACCCACCTGCACAGTCTCCC
>NC_081562.1:2146063-2158852 GCF_022355385.1 Mustela nigripes | reverse complement strand
TCCGTGACACTGAGCATCTCTCCACCCCACCTGCACAGTCTCCCCCTTTCCCCGACTACTTTGTTTGCACCTGTTTGCGCCACTGCAATGTACACCCTGCGGTTAGGGAGACCTGATCTGTTCGCTCACGTTCGTGTCACCTGGCCTAGGACGGGGGTTAGCGCACAGGAGGTGCTCCAGTGCTCCACACGCACCAGAGAATGGATGCGTGGATGAAGAGATGGCTTGTATGCTCCAGAACCACACACAGGGCAGGGGCCGTGAACCCTTGTTGCGTGAACAGCGCCTGGCGTGCGAGCCAACTCTCCGGGGCAGGCCTGCGGGTTAGGTGAGCTCATTCCGTGGAAGGCTCACATCATGACGTGAGCCTGGGGGCAGCGCCCGCTCCAGCCAGCTGCTCAGTCAGTCCTGGGGTCCAGATGGACATTGGGTGCCCGGCTCAGATGCTGTCAGTCACCTTGACAGGACCCTTCCTCTCTCAGCATGTGCCTACACTCTGCCATTATATGTGGAGCAGGGGTGGGGTGCCGAGCGGGGGGGGGGGTTCTAAAGCTGAGGGTCAAGCAGCGGGAAGGGGCTCCTTCGAGGTCAAAGACTGTGGCACGTCCCAGCATCCTGTTCCCCCACCTGCTTGGCCTGCCTCATCCAGTGCCCCCCTGCCAGCTGTCCCCACTGGGACACAGTCCTGTCCTGCACTGAAACAAGTGCTGACTGAATGGGGGGTGTATATGGACACCCCCACACTGACCCTGTCACCCTCAGGCCCAGGCTCCCAGTCCAGGCCCCGCTGGGATGCCTGTACCAAGAAGGTCTGTGCTCAGCTGTGACGAGGCTGCTCAGCCCCAGCCTGGCCCCAAGCTCCCAGCCACCCCCCAGCTGATCTGCAGTGGGGAGAGACAGTGACCGCTCTCCTGCCTGTGACCACAACGGGCCCATAATCAGAAACCAGCTCGGGCTCTCTGTGATGTCGCTTGATGAGCATCCGGCCCCCTGGGACGGGCCAAGCCGGGCCCGGGCCCAGAGGCGATCTGATCCAGGGGTCACTGGGCACCCTCAAGCTCTTCCAGGTTGTGGGACACGGACTCTAGCCCCCACCCCGCTCCCCGAGCCCCCCGGAGTGGACTGCACACACAGTGTCAGCTTTCCAGCGGCTCCCCGAGGCCTGGCGCAGACGCCCTTCTCAGGGGTGCAGAAGCGGGGAGACCTCCTCTGCTGCTCTCCAGGAGCCAGCCTCCACGTGAACTCTCAGCCCTTCCATGGAGACCCCGCCCGCCCGAGGCTTCAGCCCGACGGCGGCCCTTCTGCAGTTTCTCGGACACCCGCCCACCCCCAAACCGTGGTGTCTGCCTCGTGACGCCCAGTGGGCTCGCGGGCCTCAGCAGGCCAGGGTGTGGCTCACGGGGGCGACACACGCTCTGCCCCCAGAGGAAGCCGAGAGCTCGGGAGAGCCTCTTACGAGAAACTGTGGCTTTTGCTTTTGCCCGGACGGCCGAAGCTACGCCATCGAACGTTTCTCAAGAACACGGAGGAGCATAAGCCAGGATGGCCTGTCTGCAGACGGGAGGGGTGAGGTGGTGCGAGCGAGGGAACTTCGTCCGGGCTTCTCAGGACTGACCTTGAGCGAGGGAGCCGGTCTCTCGGGGGTGGGGTCCGGACCCGGCTCATCTGTGCTTCGCTGGCAGGGCTCTTTGCCGGCTCAGCTCCCATGGCCTTTTCGTGTTGCACTTTGCACACAGGGGCCCCTCCCAGCCCTTGGGGGGGGCGGCCAGGAGCCCCAGGCAACCGAGGCAGCTGTGGTTCACACTCTCGGTTCCCTCCTGCAGGTGTGTTTCCCGCGCTCTCTGGTCCTGGCTGTGGGCACGGTGGCGCCTGGCGCAGAGCGTGGCCCGGGAGGAGAAGTCAGGCTTCAGGCCAGGAGCATCTGTGCTGCAAGCCTCGTCCTGCCATTTCCATGCCAGGGACCGAGCAGCTGGGCCCCTGCTCCTCCGCGGTCTCTAGTGTTGAACGCCGGGAAGTCTCGAGTTCCACGTGGAACAGACCCTGCGTGTCCGACGCTCCCCGAGCCTTACAGCAAGAGCCACCGTTGTTACCGTTGCTATTGTTCATTGGACACTTTCCGGCTGATTTTTGTTCCAAAAAAAAAAGAGGGGGGGGGAGCTGTTAACTATTTTTATATTAAAAAGAGAACAGAAAGCCCGATACATAGACACAGCAGTGTTCCACAGACTTTGGTGCGTTCGTGTACTGACTAGAGACAATAGACACATTTTCTAGCCTTTAAAAGGAATTGTGTGCCTTAATTAAGAAAAAAAGAAAGTTTTCTGCAAGCATATTAATTATCTCGCCTGTCACATGAGGTATTTGTTCCAGATGACAGGCCATAATTAGCGCGCAGAACAGAGTGAGGTTCCCAAGGAGAAGACGCGTGTCGGGGGAGCCTGGGCTGATGCGGCCGCTGGCAGGGCCCCGGGTGTGGGAGGGCGGGCCTGGGCAGGGGTCCCTCTGGGTTCCGGCATGGGAAGGAAGAACCATGTGTCACTGCCTCCCCGAGGGCCCCCGAGACGCTGTGACTGTCCGTCGACTCTCCCTGGGAAGAGAGAAATCCTGTCCCACAGCCCAGCCACGGAGAGAACAGCTCCATTCCCAAAGCGACCGGCAACCAGACGTGTGAGCCTACAAGGTCACCTCTGCTGCCCGGCCTTTCCAACCAGGCTGCATGGGGCTGATGCGAGGTCACACGGTAGGAACGTGGCAGAGGCAGGCTGTCGTCCAGGATGGCTGCTGTCCATCAGAATTACCTGCTCCACTAATGTACACACTCGGAGGGTCGCGAGTCCTGTGCTGGGTGCCGTCCCCGAGCGAGGCAGCCAGGCAGAGCCATGAGCCCCGCCGCTCCTGCCCTGGCGGGATCTCTCCATGGGGGCACACACCAGCACCGTCCACGGGGGCACACACCAGCACCGACAACACACCAGCACCGTCCACGGGGACACACACCAGCACCGTCAACACACCAGCACCATCCATGGGGACACACACCAGCACCGTCCACACACCAGAACCATCCATGGGGACACACACCAGCACCGTCCACATGCACTTCTCCCACTCACGCTCCCGGACCGGGCCGTCTGTCCGTGCCCTATGGAGGAATTAGCTACGGTGATGACATGTGACCTAGGGACACCGGCGGAAGGGGAGCCCACGCCTCCCACACCTGCCCCTGCCATGCCCCATTTGCAGACGGGATCCAGAGGGAGGTATGGGGCCCTCCAGGGGGCACGTGAGCCTGCGGGACGGTCACGGCGTGGAGGAGAGTAGCCTCAGCTGCAGCCACGGCGGGGCTGTGACCTGCTTCTGCGCGGGGCCATGGGGCTCTGGGACTTGTGTGTTACAGCCACCCGTGCATTCTGACTAATACAGCCACCAGGCCCAAGACCCGGCTGAGGCAGCCCAGCTGCAGAGGCCAAAGCGGGAGGCAGGGCCGTCCTCCAGGAGAGGTGGGGCCTCCTTGGCAGCCGTGCACACGGTTCCCTTCTCGAGCTGGTGTGACCCTCTGGGGCCCCGGCCTGGGGCCCACGCTCGGCACTGAGCCCGGTGGCCTCTCAGAGGTGCAGGGGAGCGCGGGTGAGATGACCGCCGTGCAGAGCTTCCTTCTTTCCGACCACGGGGCTCGTTGCAACCACCTGGGAGCACCTGGGTGAGGTGCCCCCCCACCCACCTGCATTACCCCGAAAGCTGCTGCTTGATCTGATGGTCGCAGCGGCGCGTTCCAGCGCTGGCGGGCCCCTGCACCAGACAGGTGTTAAATACCCCGTCAGGTTCAAGTGTTATTATCAGATCTGGGCCCTTCATCTCATCACGGCTCACCCGAACAGGATTTGATGCTTGAGAATATTTCTTTCAAGGTTAATTAAAAGACAGACATGCTGATTCGCCGGAGGGAGGTCTCCGTGCACCCAGGCCACCCCGAGTGTCAATCTTCATTATCGGCAAAGCTCATCGCCTGCGCTCCGTCCCCACAAGTCCTCCTGCCTCACACGCGTTCCAGCCAAGCTGCTCTGCGCGATGAGGGGCCCTGACAAGACACGGGTTCCGACAAATTTTATACCATTCATAATGCAGGAGAATCGCTGCTTCAGAAAACATGTTTTAAATATTAACGTCCTGAAGAATGTGTTCAGAATGGACCAAAACACATAAAATAATTATCTCCTCCAGGTAGTACTAGCTGTCGACGGGCTCAGAGAGGGACCGTAGAGAAAAGCCAGCCCCTTCCTGGCCGCGTTCCCCTGCACGCCTGAAATCTGCTGGAGCAAAGGCACGCTTCTCTCCGGGTCAGAACTTTCTTCTGAATCCCGGAATATTGCTTCGACAGTCTTGACTAATGGGTTACGAACCAATTAAACCCAGGCCGAAGCAGAGAGCTGCTGGAGTTTAATTTTTCTTGGTAGGAGTTCAATGCAGGGCGGCCATTGGAGAAAAAGTCGATTATCTGCCGGCATCATGGCAGCCACAGCCTGTCGATGAACTAATTCACCCGGTAAAACATTTAATGACCATCTACTTAGGCCAGCTCCTTGTACCAAGATCAATCAGACCCAAACCCACACTCCACATCTGGAGCCAGCCCACAGGGGCTAAAATATCGGCACGCCATGAGAGCCTGCAGAAGGATGCCTGCTTTTTTTTTTTTTTTTTTTGGACGCATTCTCTTCTCGTCCCCCAACAGGGATGCAGGAATGTGAGCGAACTTGTACCACTGGGGCCCACAAGGCCGGGGCATCTGTGCCTGGTTCTGTGCCTGGTTCCCGCTGGACCGCACCCCCGGGCACGCCCCTGGCACATAGCCCGGAGCTTTCAGTGCAGTAGGTCCTTCCTCGGAGCGGCCCAGGAGGGCAGGAGGCCCGAGGTTGCTACAGCCAGGAAGTGAGGCAGACGGCGGGTATCCCCTGCCCTGGCCGAGAGGGGGAGAGAAGGAGAGAGGAGTGAGGAGTGGGAGGAGGGGCGGGGAGGGGGGAGGCCGTTGTGGGAGGGAGGACTGGCCGGGAGGAGGGACAGGAGAGCGGCGGGAGCCCTGAAGGGCGGGAGGCCCCTGGGGGACAGGAGTGCTGCGGGGTCAGCTCCCTGGGTGAGTGTGAGGCGGCGGGGTGGGGCCTGGAGTCTGCGGCGGGCAGTGGGGCGCCGAGGGGTCTGCGGGTCCTGGCGCAGGCCGAGGCCGCTCGTTCCGAGAGAAGACGCGCGGAAGCCATTTCTCTGTTACAGGTGCCGCCCGTGCGCACCGCGGCCGCTTCAGCATAACATTAAATTAAATGTGCTTTTTGTCTGTCTTTGAACATCAGGCCCCTGCAGGATTGGGTTGTGATTTTTTCCAGACGGGCTCTCATTTATCTGGGATCCGCCGGCGGCGGCTCCTCTGCCGGCCCGTGCTCGTGCTCGTTGTCGGGAAAGGTCACTAGAGCAGCTCGTTCCTCCGCTCCCTCGGCCCGTCCTCCTCCTGTCCCTCCGGGCAGACGACCATCAGACCAAGCGAGCCGCTCTTCCCGAGGCCCCGTCACGGGCTGCCTGAGGGTCCGCGGACCCACGGACCTCGTCCCTGGCTTTGAGGCCCCGGGCGCCCGAGGCAGGAACCCTCCACGTGGACTCCCCTCAGCTCACGCCGCAGACCTGCTCTGATCGGAGGCCGCCTGCGGGCTGGACGCCCGAAGCACCTTGCTGAACCAGCTCTCTGTGCTGGTCGCGGAGCCTGGGTCGGCCTGGAAGGGAGCTCCAGCCCCCTCCTACAAGTGCGAGAGAGAAGCCCCCTCCCTGTGTTCTGGAGGCAGCCTCTGGGAGCTGCCCCTCCAGAGGTGGGCGGAGCTGACCTCTCTGCAGATTTGCTGTCCGCTGGGGAGATGTTCCAGGCCTGGCTGCAGGAGGGTACCGGCTGGGGGCAGGGGGCCACCTTGCGTGGGGGAGTCTGTCTCCAAATGGCTTCCCAAGAAGACAGGCCTCCTGGGGGCCAGCAACGGACCTGAATTCAACTCTGTCCCCAGAAACGTCACACGTGACAGCACAGTGATGGACCCAGTGAGTCAAAAGTGTGGCTCGACGGGCGCAGAGACTTAGCTACGCTGGGGGCAGGCAGGAGGGTTGGGCTCTGGGCTCCCCAAGGGATGGATGCCATCCGCGCTCCCTCGGAGCCGTGGGTGTCGGCCGGCGCCAGGCCGTCCTGCCGGCAGCAGGTGCTCATCACTGGCCTGAGGCTCTGTGTCTCGCCTCGGCTCTGCTGGCCTGGAAGGGGCCGTGGACACGCATGGGACCAGAAGGCCCTCAGGAGGGCGGGGACTGGCCACAGGTGGTGCTGGTGCTTACGGGGTATTGCAGGGGGTGCTGAGGTCGGTTTTCAGGTGCTGGGTCCTGCGAGCTTCACCCTGGCTCCTCTCCGGGGATCCAGCTTGCTCTCCAGCTTCCCAGACAGGCCCCTGGAGACCGGCACCCTCGGGGCGGTGGGGAGATCTGTGTTCCCTTCTTTGGGGCCCGTGTCGGTCAGGATGGATCTGGTGGCGCCGCGGTAACAAGCGTTCCACTTTCCACGTTTCTCGCTTGGCGGAGGCCCCGCAGGTGAGGCTGTGCAGGCCGGCGGCTCCCTCCCAGGCGGGGCTCCGGGATCCAGAGGCTTCCTTGGGGAATCCTTGCTCTTTGGGGTCACTGCCTCTCCCCCCAGAAGGCATCACCGTCCTCACATCTCATGGATCATGTATGGTCACTGGGTTCTAACCCGCCTAAAGGGCGTCTGGGCAGTGTCTGCAGGAAGCCCAGTGGGTGACAGAATAGTGTCCACTGCCCAAGTGCCCCAGCAATATCCCAGTTCTCCCAGGGGAGGGCAGGAGCCTTGCTCCCCACTCACTCCCCCACTGCTGGCGTGTGTCCCCGGGCAGGGCCCCCGTCTGTGCTCAGCAGCCACTCTCTGAACCAAACACAAGTCCGCGTCTGAGTCTGGTTGTTTTGGAAGATGCTGGGCCAACCCAAGCACCTTCTCGTTAGGCTGTCCTTTCCTGCAGAACCCTGCGGAGCAGGAGCCCGGAGAGGGACAAGACAGGACATCACAGCTCTTGTCCCCGCCGCCACACCTGCCTGCAGATCTGTGCTGAGCAAGGAGCAAAGAGACACCTGTCTGGCTTCCTCAAGGCTCAGGTGGCCCAGGGCAACAGAGAGGGGCAGAGGCTGCGGCCCCAGCTGCCCAGAATGCAGGGTGGGTCCGGCAGAGGTTAGGAGGTGCAGGCACCTGCAGCATTGGGAGGGTCTCACAGCCGGGGAAACCCTGGCCCCAGCCCCTGGGTGCACGAGCGTCTCGGCCAAAGAGGAGCTGGGTGCGAGTGGGAAGGTGTTGCTGGGTGGGACCAACCGCTGGGTGGGGGAGGACACCCAGCAGGAGCCCCCAGCAGAGACCAGGACCATGGACAGAGCTTTGGAAACGGGGAGCTGGAGTTGGGTTACAGTGAAGTCCTGTAGCCATGCGGGGGAGGGACCCCAGCAGAAACAGTTGATGGGAAAATTGTCAGGACGTCACTGCAGCTGTGGCACATGCATCGTGGGGACGCTGGGTGCCTATGACATCGGCGATACCCCCCTGGAGGGCTGGTGAACCAATGTGTCTTGTCCACGTTGGTTTCCTCTGCTGGTGGCAGAAACAGGCGCAGACCAGGGCGATGCCAGCAGAGGGGCCCCGTCCCATGGCGGGCTGTGCCCCTGCACCCTCGGGCGATGCTCTGCACCCACTCTGTCTTCCCCGTGCAGAGGCACAGCTGCTTCAGCCCGCCGTCTTCCTGACCACGCTGCTCCACACGAGCCTTACTTCCCATGTTTCTATGGCAATGGGCCCTGATTCTATTAAGTGTCTGGACGGCAGTATCACTGGGAACACAGGCCGGCAGCCGTGGCATGAAGCCTGGCAAACACCGTGGATTCTGGAAGTTTCTTCCTGCCCCCCACGCCCATCAGATCCTCTGGTCACGCTTGTTCTGCACCACTCGTCCAGCCTCGTGTCCCGGGCTCCAGCCCGCATCCTGCCCCGGCCAGTCCTTCAGGTCAGCACCAGCCCCACGTTTTCCCAGCAACCAGCGGGAGCAGAGAGCTGGGGAAGAAAGGGTGTCCTCGCTCGCACGGGATGCCGCTCCCACTGCCCCCTTCGAGGCACCCCCACCCACCTGGCCGCTGTGTCCGAGGTGTACCGCCACGCTGTGCCTTCTTGGTCCTCAGCTGGGAGGTCCTGCAGTCTGGCAGGGTGACAGTTCTTTCAAGGGGGACAGCTAATTCCCTGGACGCTGCCGTGGTCTCCGCGTTGATGCTCGGCGTGCCCAGGACTGGCCCGGGGCTCAGGGATGGCTAATCCGTGCATCTCCCATTGTTCACGGATGGTGCGGGTCCTCCCCCTGGCCGCTGGGGTCTGCACAGTTCCTCTGTGCCACAGAGAGGTAGTTAACCTTCCATGCCTCTGTTTCCCCATCTGTGAAACGGTGCCATTGGTGGACTCTATGCTACCACAAGGATTAAATGGGAGACTGTCTGGCACACATAGGACGCCCAGTCAATACACCGTCATCGTCACCAGCACCTGGACGGCACCCACCGAACACAGTAGGTGTAGCTCATGAAGGTCCCACCAGGGACACAGAGGACGCCCTGCCCTGTCCCCACGTCCTCTGTCCGCTCCCAGGGGCCACACCAGGGCCTGCCTTCACCTTCTGCCTTTGCCTCATTTCCAAGACACATTTTATTCGCTAGGAAGCCCATCTCTCAGAACTGTCCTTTCAATGCCAACCATCTGTATAAAGGTGCAAAAAGTAGTAACTGAGACAGTCGCAAAGTCATACGAATTCTCAGACACGGCCCCGTGTGTTCACGTACATGTTTGGAGAGTGAGTCTGCGTAGTGCGTGTCTGGAGGCTCTGACTCCCGCAGCTCCGGGGTTTTCATGAAGAAAGTGCGCGGAAGGACGTGGGGGAAGCTGGGAGGGTCCTCAGGACGCGCGTGTGAGTGTGCACGTGTTTGCACAGGGATGGACATGCGTGCGGCCACTTGACGGGGCTGGTGGAAGTGTGGGCAGATTCCAGGAGAACTCGCTGCAGGGAACCCTCCCGAGGCTCGCACATGGGGAGCCGGGTCCTCCCACCAGGGCCATTCGCAGTGTCCTCTGTGGACAGCAGCCTGATGCTTGTCAACGCCGGCCCGCGTGATTACAGGGAGCCCAGGAGGCTACTTTCTGAGCACAGATGTTGACCATGACTCATACTTGACCAGAGAACATTGAAGGTTTATCCCACGCAGATGTCCCTTTGGTCACAGTTCAGT
The DNA here is from genome assembly GCF_022355385.1 of Mustela nigripes. Classification (NCBI taxonomy): domain Eukaryota; kingdom Metazoa; phylum Chordata; class Mammalia; order Carnivora; family Mustelidae; genus Mustela; species Mustela nigripes. Next base: position 2,149,519 of record NC_081562.1, on the reverse strand, counting down.
CGGGATCAATGGAGTTGATGCACAGGAGTTCAACGACGAACCCTCCCCTTGAGTCCAGATCTGTGACTTGCACCCGCTGGCCAGCTGGTGGGACGGGCTGCAGCCGTCTCTGTGCGTTAAGCTGAGGAAAGGCTCTAAGTTGTTAAAGAGGCCGCCTTATCCCCAAGTATTCGTACAGGTCGTGTAGGGCTTCCGTGAGCCAGAGCAGTGCAGAGACCACACTCTCCAGATACTCAGCTGCGTGAGGGGTAATGTGCCCTTCTGCGGGGGGGCGATGTCTCCCTGGGAGCAGCGCGTACAGCCAGGAGCTCCCCGAGTGGATCGGTCATCAGGGGCTGCCCGTCCTGGCAGCAGGGGCTCCCCGGCCCCGCCTCCTCTGTGCAGAACCCCAGGGCCTGCGGGGTCCCAGCTAAGACACAGACTCACTGTGTTTTAGGTGCATTTTCTCCCCCTAGGCCTAAGTGTGTTTGTTGGCCTGAAAAATAGGATAAAAATACTGCCCCATAGCGCGTTGTGGGGTCTGGTAAAGTAATGCAGGCCACGGCCCCGCACCGAGCAGCGCCCACAGGGGTCCTCCTCCTGCGACAGTCTCCTCCCCAGGGAAACACCCCTGGCTCGGTGGGGAGGGACGGGGGGTGGCCGTGCAGCGGCTCCGGGAGGACGTCACTTTGTCCCAGTCCTCTGTGCCCCCCCAGCACCTGCTCTGGACCCCACAGTAGTTGCGTCAAGAACGGTGGGTGCCGGATCGATGGAAGGATGATGTGGAAGCGAGCCCGTTAGCAGGAGAGCGGCAGAGGCGGAGGGAGGACGGAGCGGGAAGGGGCAGGGCTGGCGACCCCAGACCCGCGGTGAGGTCCGTCAGAGGATCCCACAAGGGGATTGTCAGGGTCCGACGTGGCCTCTGGAAATATCAGACAGGTGCCTGCGGTCAGTCACCGTTAGGACAGGAGCCTGGGGGACCGCGCGTCTGGGAGCCCATTACCAGACCCCGTGACAAAGAGAAGGAAAGAGTGGGCTCCCGAGGGGTAGGAAGAGTATCCCGGTGGTGCACGCGTGCACGTGTGAAGGGGCCCGAGAGAACACGGGGTGTCTGTTAAACTTGAACCTCAGAAAACCATGTTTTTAGTGTATACCGTGCAATATTAGATCACATGTAGGCTAATGAATTTTTAGGATTGTAGGTTTTGTATTTTTATTTGCAAATTCTAACACTGTGTGTGTGTGTGTGTGTGTGTGTGTGTGTGTGTGTGCATTAACTGTAATCTTCCAAAAAGCCACTTTCCATGTGAGGAAGCAGAGACAGCCGGGGATCGGTCAACCGCTCAAGTGTGGTGGGACCAGGAGCTGCTCCCGAAGCCGGTCTGCCAGGCTGAGCAAGCTGGGGTTGAGACGCATCCTCTGGGAGGACGGGGAGACCTCAGGGGCCGGCCGTGGGGGGGAGCGGGGGATGGGGAGGCCCTCTGTCCATCGCCCACCTCTGCCTTCCCGGTCCTTCCTGCCTCACGGGGGTCACCAAGGTGACAGACTCCAGTTCAGACTCCACCGGTCTAGGGAGCGCTGGCCTGGCATGTCCTCAGGAGGATTCGCTGGGGGTGATGGGGTTCTTCACGGGGTCTGCAGGGCTGGAGGAAGACCCAGGTCAGCACTCGTCAAACCCGCAGTGACCCTCCCCTCGTCCCTCGCCCTCCTGTCCGCGTCAGCCAGGCATCCCCCGAGGCTCACCTACCACGGCCGCCCCTCACGGACCCTCCCTCCGCCACCCCCGCCCGTTCCATCGCAAGCCTCACCCCTCCACCCGCACGCTCCCCAGAGACTCACGCCTGGTCCGTGCCGTCCGTTCTGTGCTGAGTGTTGACTGGCGTGCCTCCTCTCCGTTGGTTTCCATGTGCCAACCACTCCCTCACCCGGCCTCTCCACACCCCTGTGCAGGCCTTGTCCCTGAGCTAGCTGTCTCCGACTCACTTCTCACGTAGCACCGTGGCTGAGCAGGGCTCCAGCGGCCGCGGAAAGTCAGAGGACGATTTTGCCCTCACCCCTAATTAGAAGGAACACGGTGGATTGAATCACGTGCCCCCAGAAGAGTGTCTGAGTCCTGGGACGGCGTCTTCATCACAGACGACACGTGGTTTATATGAAACCCGGTCTGTGCAAAGTCGTGATGGGAGCCCCGGGAACCGAGTGCAAGGAACACACGGACGTTTCAGGGCACAGAGTGCGTCTCCACCGTCCACTCACAGGCTGTGGCTTGTCCAGCTTCTATGGTGTCAGTCCTGGGAAATATTGGTGCTGGGGTCCCACGTCGGCGCCAACCGTGTCTGGAGATGGGGCCTTTGCAGAGGTCATTAAGGCGGATGTGGTCCTGGGGTGGCCTGATCCGGTCTGGCCGGTGTCCCGGTAAGAAGAGATTGGGACACACGATGACGTGGAAGTCTGACCACGTGGGGACGTGGGGAGAGGACCACCGTCGGCAAATCTGTGGGGGCGGCCTCCGGAGAAGCTGCCCCACCCAAGCTGGATCCCTGATTCTGGCCCTGGATGTGAGGCAATAAATCTGTCTCATTTCGGCCGCTGAGACCCAGGTCCCTGCCACGCTGGTCCCAGGGCGCTGACCCCATGGGGCACTCCGCCCTCCCCCTGGCACTTGCCCCTCGTGGGAAGAAGAGTCCACGCCTGGTTTGTGAGCCCGAGTCCCCTGCTGCCGCTCGGCTCTGCATCACGAGGACAGACGGTAGGACGTGACCGTTTTCCTTCGGTCGTGCGGCTGGTAGTCCCTGTCCCAGGGCCGCCTGCGGGACGAGCCACCAAGGCCACGGAGGGTCTGGGTGGGAAGGGCGCCCTCCCCATAGCAACACACGGGTACTAATTTGACCCACATGCAACCCTCACACTGGCCCGTGGCTACTTTCCGGGATGGGTCTGCTGGGGCCGGGCCGCAGGCAGGATCCCAGGAGCCCCCGGGGGTGGGTCTGCTCGCCCCAGACAGCTGGATGCGGGGCGCGGGGTTGATTCATCCCAGATACCCTGCTGGCATTTCGTCTCAGCCAATGCTGGACACAATCTCATTATGTGTTTGTGTCTTCAGCACGATAGCAAGGAATGGAATCAAGCCATGAAATCAATTATTGCTGCAGAAATTGTCGTAGAAGACAACACGTCATCAGGAGACAAAAGCAGTTATGATTACGGCTTAATTTGTCCTGTGCTGATTGTGGAGCGAGGCCCACGGTCTGCTAAGCTCACCTGCCCTTCCTGCGCCACGTCCCGGGCCTGGGCACAAGGTGGGCAGCGAGGGCCGTTCTCAGAGACTCCCCCCTCTCTCCCTCGGCCTCTGTCTCTCTGTCTCTGTCTCTCTCCCTCGGCCTCAGTCTCTCTGTCTCTGTCTCTCTCCCTCGGCCTCTGTCTCTCTGTCTCTGTCTCTGTCTCTCTCCCTCGGCCTCTGTCTCTCTGTCTCTGTCT
>NC_081562.1:2086665-2146053 GCF_022355385.1 Mustela nigripes | reverse complement strand
GTCTCTGTCTCTCCACCTCGCCCTCTCCCCTCCCTCCCCCCCCTGTCCGTCCATCCGTCCATCCCTTCGTCTGCTCAGGGTACGTGTGACACAGTGGACAGTCGAGCCAATGTGGAAAGTCCTCTTTGGGGGTGGGTGTCCCCACCGTGCACACCCCCTGGATCTTGGGGTTTGCAGGGACTGAGCCCACACAACGACGTGACTGTGTGTTCCCTGCGGCGACCCGCAGCCCCGCAGAGAGAAAACACGGACTCGGACGTCCGAAGGCTGCTGCTCGTCTTCTCTGAGCCTCTCACGGCCTTGGGGTTTGTCAGAGCCTCAGTTTCCCCATCTGCCACATGTGGGGCTGGGGGAGCAGTTTCCTTGGCTCGGTGGGACCTTGCAGGAGCCACGGGCAGTGCGTCCTCCATCCCGGCGTCCCCGAGGCCCGAGTCGTCACAATGGGACCTGGAGAGCCACGACACAGCCACCACGCAGCCACGTGGGGCGGTGCTTTCTGGGACAAGACAAGGCCCGCAGGCTCTGGCTTCCTCCCCCGGCTTCTGGGAGTACGTGGTCATGTCCCGGGGCTGCCTGGACACACAAGTCACTCCTGAGGGACCCGTCTCTGTGACCTCTGGCACCAGATTGTCAGCAGTCACAAGTCTTGACTCTCACTCCCCAAACTCCACAATTCTAAGTACTAAAAACCAGGCCCTGGGTGGTCATGGTTTCAAGGACCCACACTGGTGCTGTGGGGCCGGACACGCGTGGGGGACCCCTGGTGAGGATGTGAAAAGCCCGGCAGCAGGAGAGGGAAGCTGACCCCGCAGGCCCACTGGGAGACGGAGGCTGGAACCCACACATCGTGTCTCGCCTTCTCACGGGCCACGTCTGTGCCCCGACCCAGATGGGGCGAGAGGAAGCCTGGCTGCAGGGACCCCGCAGGCCCAGTCTGGTCGCTGGCATGGGGGCTTGTACCGTTGTGCGGGAAGGTGAGCAGGATGGACATCCAGGGCCTCCTGCTCCCCCTCCCCCGCCAGCCAGGCCGGGGCCAGGGAGCAGGGACCGTCAGACGGGCCTGCCTGCTTCCCCAGCCCCGTCCCCTCCTGCCAGAGGTGCAGCCACATCTCCACGGCCGAGACAGAGCTCTCCGGTCCCCACAGAGGCTTGCGCGAGCTGCTGCGGACATTTCCAGAGTCCGTGTGAATGCAGGAGGGGCCTTGGCTGTCCTCTGCATCAGTGGGGATGCCCCAGCACAGAGCCCGCAGCTCCCACGGGCCGTCTGCAGCTTCCAGGCAGCGCAGAACCAGAAAGGCATATTTTCCTGGGGACAGAGCCCAGCCTTACCCCCTCACCTTCGCAGAGCCCGAGGGCACCTCTGCAGACGGGCCTCTGCTGCCCCTGCCACTCGCTCAGTGCGAGCCTGCTGGGAGCCAGACCGGCCACGGACACACGGAGGAGAGCCCCACTGGACGCTCCGTGAGGGACAGTCTGTGCTGGGCTAGACCCGATCAGGGCCTGGGGACCGGGATGTACAGTGGGCCACCTGCTGCTGTCCGCCTGCAGAATTCCTGTCCACAGAGCGGGAAAGCCAAACGCACACTCAGGCCCGTGCATGGCCTGCAGAGGGTGTGGGGCATCTGGCGTGAAGGGCGGAGGAGTCTGGGCCACGTGAAGCTGGACAGACTGATGGGAAGCCCGGCCGACGGGCACGGAGGGGCGCACACGGGCAGGGAGCAGGGGTCCCTGAGGACGGCCTGTCGGCTGAAAGGAAAGAGCACCCGGGACGGCACTCAGTCATGCACGTCAACGCTTATGGAGCGCCTACTGTCTACCAGGGGCTGCATGCTGCCGCTGGAGGACGGGTGACCCTGCTCCGAAGGATGGAGAGCACACGTGATTAGCCCGCAGCCCTCCTCACGGTGAGAAAGGCTTGCGGAGTGTCGGTGGGGCGAGAGCGGGTGGAGACGGACCCCAGGAGGACATACAGCAGGGGAGCGGGGTCTGGGCTGCGGACGGAGGGGCACGGTCCCGCTTCCAGCTCTGTCTCCCAGGAGCTGTGGATTCCGCATGACCCGCGTCCTGGGCCTCTGCTTCCCCGCCTGCGCTGGGGCGGCCCGAGCCTCAGCTGCTGCCCGGGGGTTCCTGCGTCAGCCGCTGGGAAGCGTGAGCTGCCGACTCTCCTGAACAGACGCGCACAGGGTCCCCTGGACGGTGCGCGCGGGAGTTGACAGTGAAGGTCATTACTGCGAAACGATCAGTTACGTGGGTTCGTCTGACCAGTGAGTGTCGTCCCACCGTGAATGCTGGCTGTTGGCGTCTTGTGCCGCACGAACGAGGAAGGCAAAGGGACAGGGGCACGTGGCGGGGCGTGCGTGGCTTCCTCGCCGGAGAGGCTCCAGCTCCCAGGCTCGTGGGGATTTTCTCGCTGTAGAATTCCAGGCGCGGTTCGCGAGCTGCAGATGCGACCTCGTTCCAGGTCTGCTGTGCGTTGCTGACATCCGCGGGATGGTGTGAAATCCGGACCCTCGCACCCGAGCCCACGGAGCTCTGTGTGGCAGCGCGGCCGACTCCTGGGGTGTGCTCCCGTGACGATGGCCAGTGTCACCCGGCCGCGGGGACCCTGCAGGTGGACAGGAGGAAGGCCCCGTGGCACCAGGGACCGCCTTCCACGGGGGGGCCACAGCGATCTCAAGACTGCTGGGGAGCCCGGTGCGGAAGCAGCGGCTACTGGGTTCTGAGCATCGACTACCTGCAAACTGCTTGAGTTTATGTGAGTGATTGTGAGTTTGTGTCAGGCAATTTCTAACGCTGGCTCGGTGACGACCGGCGCATTTCCCAGAAGTCTCCCAGGCGCTCAGGGAGCAGGCCTGCTTGCCGTGAGCGCGGCCATACGGCCCCAGCGCGTACCCGGGCCCAGGGGTCCAGTGAGCGCTGGCACGTCACCGGCTCAGTGAGCACCAGTGTCCACACCATTTAGGAGCTGCTGTTATCCCTCGTGTCTAAAACCTGCCTGCAGGTGTTGGAGAATGTTCTCTCGAGCAAAGGGCATTTGAACTGATTCCTGGTGGACGAGAAGGACAGACGGTCGCATACAAGGAATCCAGTGGCTCGGTGAAGGCCGCCAGCGGGAGAGATGGCCAGGGGACGCTGGCGAGGGAGCACGCCTGGCCGTGGGCACAGTGACGGCGCCAGGGGGACAGATGGACGGGGGATGAGAACTTCCCTGATGGAGAACCCCGTTTGCTCCGCTGAGGGGTCTTAGCAGGACGAGGTGCCAAGTGCGGCCACACCGTCGCCTGCCCCTGGAGGCGGAGTCAGAAGACTCTGGGCAGGTGAGACAGACACTGTCCCGGCCACGGCAGGACCACAGCTGGGGTGAGTGGCAGAGCTACCGGAGAGGGGCGGGCGGTGCTGTGACGCCCGTGGGGGCGTGGGAGGTGGCAGGTGACTCCCATCCCTCCTGAGGGTCGTCACTTGCCGCTCACTACGGTTTACTGTGTCACGTGTCTGTCTCCTCCTCTGCGGACGAGGTTCTGTCCGTCCTCTCTCAGGTGTTCTCTTACCAGGTGCAACCCCTGGGCCGAGCCTTGATAAGACACAACGCAGGGACCAAAATGGGGATGGAGGAAGCCTCCGGCCGCGCAGCCGAGCAGGACTGGCTGGTCAGGACGGACTGGAGAGGCCGCCTGCAGCCCCTGTCCCTCGAGGCTCAGGAGCAGCCTGAGTGCACCCCTGGGTCTGCGGGTCCCTTTCTGAGGTGCAGCAGCTGACCACCCGAGGAAGGGAGGGAAGAGGGCGGGCATGGGCGTGCTGGCTTCATCTCTCTGCTCAGGGAGGCCGGACCCAGCGGCTTGGCCCTTTGGGAGGGTTCCAGAGGCGGCTGCTGAAGGAGGCAGGGCCGGCTGCCGGGGAGCAGGCCGCGGTCAAAGTCATCCAGAGACCTGTTCAATGTCGGCCAAGGAGGGACACAGTGCAGAGAGGCTCAGACGCTCCGTCCTGGGCCCCCACGCTCTGTCCTACGCAGACCCAGACCCACAGGGCGGGAGAGGAGCTCTGGTCCCCTGGAGACTGTGGTCGGCTCTTCCCAGCCTCCTAGAGCTGCTCAGCCAAGTGCAGCACCGGAACTGCCCTGGCAGGGGCTGAGCGGTTCCAGGGGCCCAGGGGACAGTCGGTGACTCTGATGTGAACTTCTCCGACACTTGGCTTCTGTCAGATTTGGGGTTTTGGTCTTGCATACAGTACACTACCTTCTTCCCCAGAGGTGCAGGCTCTGGCTCTCATGCCCTTTTCTGTTTCAGTTCTTACAGCAGTGGACACAATCGGCTCCCTCCAGCCTTCCTTCCGCTCCCGGGGCAGCACGGATGCCCTGTTCGGGTCTCAAGACCTCCCTCTGCCTCCCCTCCCCCTCGCTGCTGGGCCCATGCCGGAGCGTTCCATCTTCCATGCCTCCTGCTCTCCCGAGAGATCCCTCCGGACCCTGACCCCACAGTCCGGACCCCAGCCGGTCAGAGTGGCCGGCACACAGGGGCTTGGCCTGTGCCGGACACACCACCTCTGCGGGGCACAGACCCTCCTGCGCTTTATGCCCAGAGTTCGCTTGGCAGCGGCTGCGATCTTTCTGCTGCAAAACAAATGTACGCAGAGATTGGGGGAACGTGGATTCCAGGCATTGGGGATAAAAGGTACTTTCTGGAGCTTCCCTGCCCTAAACGCCTCCTCTGGGGCCTTAGGCCCCTCTCCCTGCATCCTGCACACCTTCTGTTCTAATGGGAGTCGTTCCGGGGAAGGACCGGAGGCTTATTTCCTGGCGGAGAGTAAACCCAGAGGGGCCGTGGCGCACGCACGGGGAAGGCAGGTGGGACCCTGTTGCTCGGGAGGACAGAGCAGCCTCAGTGTCCCCGGGGGTGTTCCTCAGGGAGGAGAGCCTCGGGGGAGCCCGGCCAGGTCAGGGCCGGCCCTCAGAAATGGCAGACGGGGTACGCTGTGCCCACACAGGGCGGAGAGCGTCCTGCTGTCACACCGTCCGCAGTCTGCCGCCGCGTGCACCCGTGGGTGCAGGTTTACCCGTGTTTCTCCTGCAGAAATAGGTTCTCTTCCGTTGTACACCTTCCGCTGGGCCCAGAGGGAGCAGACTCAGCGCACAGAGCAGCCTCCAGTATTGGCTTGAAGGTGAGGAGCGGGCGACGGCTCAGCTGCACGGCACGAGGATTAGCGGGGAGGGATCACTCCGTGCCAGCACCTTGAATCCTCAGACAGCAAGGTGGGGGCGCTCTTTGGGGCAGAAGAGGTCCTAGAAGGAAAATGAGGGACACTGAATGGCAGCGCTAGACTCACTCAGGAAACAATTAAGTGGTACCTCGAAGAAATTGGATATTAAGGTCAAATGCATTCTCATGGCTAAGTGGCCTTTCCTTGTTGTCACTTCAATCCTATATTCATACGTTTTCAGGTCTCGCACGCTCTGGGGCGCTCACAGTGGGGACAGTGCAGAGTGACCGTAGACAGTTAAGGGCTGGTGGTGTTTCTCAGAGCTCACAGTGTCGGTGGGAGCTGACGGGCTGTGGTGTGTGACCTGGGCTCTGTCGAGTGTTGAGCCCGTGCGGTGGCCGTGAGGTGACAGGCCAGGAGACCAGGAGGGGTTTCTCCGAGGCACTAACAACTGCAGGAGCAGACTGGAACCTGGGACAAGTCCGAAGGTCGGAGACATCTTCTGGGGTGCAGAAAGCCGGAGAGGGGATTGGAGAGACAAGAGAGGCCGAGGGACCCACAGAGCTCGTAGACTGCCTGGAAAGTAGAAAAAGAGATGCGCGTGGCTTGGAAAGCCCATGGTCTGTGGTCTGTAAATCACACAGAGATCTCTGTGTGATCTCTGACCCCCCACCCCCCCCAGGGCTCGGGCCACAGGTCGTGCTAAAAGCGCTGTGCCAACAGTGCCCTCCAGATGTTCCAACCAAGCAGTGACCTGAAGTGGGTTGAATCTCCAGCAAAGCCCCAACATGGCTCGATGCTGAGACGAACGGTTTACCCAGCACCGACCCCCATGACCTGGCCTGAGGAGGAACAGGCTTCCTGCTCGAAGGAAATATTACCTGAGGCTTATTTCCTGTGGTCCCTGCTGTTCTTTTCTGCTTCTTACAGTCAGTGTCTACTATAAAATAAAGATTATTTGATGCACGAGGAAGAAAGAAATGAGATCCGTGTCGTGAGAAGAAATGGCCGCTGGGCTCTTGCAGAGGTGATGGAGGTGGAGACTTCAGTGCCTCCGACAGCGGCCCAGGACCTCGGAGAGAGGCAGGAGCTCCCAGAATCTCATCAGACGGATCCGAATGGAAACGCGGGAAACCAATTTGGGTGATCTAAAGTGAAGATCGAGGAAGCGGGTTTACGACCCGACGGGCACACTGGGCTTCCCCGGCCTGGTCCCGGGTCTGCGTCTTCTCCCCCTGGGGCTGCTCCCCTTGGGCGCCCTGGATGGTGAGAACACGTCCCACACGTGGGGAAGGGACCTTCCGGAGCACGTCACATGGCCCAGCTGAGTGCTGTGGCTTGGGGACATCGACCCTTCCCCTCCAGTGGGGAGAATTACAGAGGCGCGTGGTAAGTGGCGTGAGCAGAGGTGCGGCTGCAGGGAGGGACGGGTCATGATGCCGAGGACAGGGAACCACACGGCGTGCGGCGGCCCGAAACAGGTGGCCATGAAGGAAACGCAAGCGTTGCGAGATCTTGTCCACGAGGTAACAAAACGACAGCTTCCAGGCACTTCGTAACATAGCGGCGACACCTGTTACAATCTCCATTTTAGTCACTGAAAGAAGAAGAGGTTGTGTCACGAGCTCATGGCAAGGAGAACAGAATAATAAAACACACTGGATTAGTATAAATAATTCAAGAGGAGAAAGAAAAGGGGAAAATATGAGACCAATAGAAGGCTAATGGTAAGATTATAGATTTAAACCAAATACGTAGCAATTACTATGTTGAATCATATGAAATTGTCTTTTCATTGGTGAAAATCATTGAATATTAGCAATTCATGACTCAGCTCAGTACATTAAATGAAAATTAACTGCACCTTCCAAATACGAGGCGCAGATTAGCAGAGTAGATTTAAAATTAAAAAACAAAAACACCAGCGAGAACAGCACACATTACACTGAGGAGGAGAGGAGAGGAGGCGGTGGCTGCGTGACAGGAGGAAGGACCCGCGCACGGACTGAGGGAAGCGCTGCTGGACGTGAGCAGCGCCTCTGCACGGGGACTGCGGGCAGCGGGGGCTGGCCGACGAGGAGGGACACCTCACAGCGGTCAGGGTCAGCTCGGCAGGTGGCTAAAGCAAGTCCGAATGGCATAGCCACCACCCAGCAGAGCCTCATCGGTAAGCCCCGAAGTGACGGACCTCAAAGAGGACACCGAGGCATCCGCAAGCCCAGACCCCAGCACGCCCACCCGGCATCGCGGCTTTCACACCCACGCCCGGCGGGCTTGGGAGCACGTGGGCTCCCGACGGACAAGCGTGCTCAGGACAGCCGAAGCCGGAAACCGTGTGAACGGTGCGGAAATAGAACGCGGGCAAGACTTTTGGACTATTGTGCAGTGGAATACAGAGCAACAGAAAGAGCACAGTCCTGGGGCACCTGGGGGGCTCTGTCGGTTCAACGTCTGCCTTCGGCTCAGGTCGTGATCCTGGGGTCCTGGGATCGAGCCCTGCACTGGGCTCGCTGCTCAGCGGGGACCCGGCTTCTCTTTCTCCTCTGCCTGCCTCTCCACCCCACTCACCCTCGCTCGCTCTCTTGGGCTCTCTCTTTCTCTCTCAAATGAATGAACAGAATCTTAAAAAAAAAAAAAAAAAAGAAAGAATAAAGAACACTGCCATCCCAGTGCCGGGGACGGGTCTCATCGCTGTACCTGAGCGGACTCGCCTCGCGGACACGGACTGCCGTGGCTGAGGCGGGGAGGGTCCCGAGCAAAGCTCTGGGGTGCCAGGAGTATCCTAGTGTTTAAATCTGACTTCACGCATTTCCCTTTAGAAAAGAGCAGTGAATTACACACAAAAGATTTGCCAACTGTACGTCATTTATATTCTAATTCAATTAAAAAGCCAACAAAGGAGTTTCCTACGAGGATTTTTTTAATCAGCGCGTCAGACATCATGATGTCACTGCTTGGAGGAATACAGACGGCGCCAACTTACGGTGACGTGCACGGGAGCCCACCTCTAGAGTCCGCTTCACAGGCTGCGCCTCTAGGGGACTGAGGAAGAACGAGCTAGAGGAGATTTATAATCCCAGGGCAGACACCGCGTTCCGCTCCTACCGTAAAAGGAAGTGATTGGTTAGATCTTACCACCCGGCTAGACGGCGCTCGGGAGCGTCTGGAACTTTCCGTGGTGCCTCTCAGCGCTCTGGTCACCTGAAGCGGGGTGAGGTTTTCTCCCCACTCCGCACCCCTCCTCTCAGGGGCGGGGGTCCCAGGCGGGCCCAGACGCCCTTGGGCTCCGTGGTGGCCGGCACGGGCTCCTCCCCCTTCTGGAATTCCCGAACGAGGAAGGTGCTCGGAGCCGTAAACCCACAGCTGACGAGTAACGTGGGTTAGAAACCAATGTTTCTTGCCTCAGTCCGTTGATACTTCGAGATTGTTACTGCGGCACAACTCCCTTGAGCCGACCTTTAGTGACTTAACTCCAGCAGGAGAGACGGGGATGCTGGAGACCCTAGGCTCGCTTCCCGGGAAATCGCTCTGAGACCCGCAGAACAGGCCTTCCATGCCCTCCCCACCCTGCCCAGGTTAAACTACACAAAGGAACTACGCCAGGCGTCCACTTCGGGAGCTCATCACTGGCAAGGGAAACGCTTCCTGAAACTACCCTGGATTCGGGAATGTGGCAGACCATCTTCAGACCGAAGGGAGCGCTCTTCTCGACAAATCCACAGTTTAACATGAAAGGTTTTTCAAAAGATTATCTTATTTGGATAAACAAACAATAAATAACACTAGCATTATTGCAGGAGGCCAGGAGTTTGACTGATTTGGAAGTTATTCAAATCATGAGCCACCGAATAATGGGACTGGCATCCCCAGGCTCGGTTGCAGAAAGGAACCCCAATGTGACATTATCATGTGAAGGAGTTTAACTGTTCCTGAATGTTCCCCACTCTGCCTCGGGCTGGTTTTGAGGCATTTCCTCACTCCTGTAATGAAAACATGCTTAATACCCTGCGGACTGTGGGACTGTGAGGCTCTCTTGAGATCCATCCAACCAACTGGTCTTCACCTGTTCGCTCTGGGGAGTCACGGTCTGTGGTTACGGAAGAAGCGGGATCTCGAGTCTGCTGGAATGGGAGGCACGGCCTTTGTCCTTGACTGTCATTCTCTTTACTTGTTGACGAATGGCCCCAGGACCCACCTAGTTCTCCAAAAGTGAAATCTGAGAGTCATCTTCCTCCTATCATGGCCAGTCCCGTGTGAGCTTCCTTCAGTTGTGGAGACAAACCACAACGCCGTTTATTGACTTGCCGTTCTGGAGGTCGGAAGTTTGCTGCGGGTTTCACTGGGCAAACTCACGGTGCCCGTAGGCATGTGCTTCTTTCTGGAGCCTCTCAAAGAGAGTCTGTCCTCGCCCTTCCAAGCTTCTAGAGACCGTGTGCATTTGTGGGCTCAGGCCCCCCTTGGCCATCTTCAAAGCCAGCAGCGCAGGGTCCAGTCCTTCTGCGGACAACGCCTCCACAGACAGCTCGCCACCTCTGACTCTCCTCGCCCGCCCCCACTTCCAATAGGGCCTCGGTGATTACTCTGGGTTCCTCTGGGTAACCCCGAAATCTCCCCATGTGGAAGCAGCCCATTAACAATGAACTCCGTCTGCAGGCTTAACCCCCCTTGACCTCGTAAGCTAACATATTCCCAGTTTCTGGGGTGAGGACATGGGCATCTTTGATTCTGCCCAAACATCCCAGTCCAACACCGATACCTTGCAGATTTGTTTTCTTAGCAGCTGGGGCCTGTCCTGATCCAGCTGAGTTCTCCAGTCTCATATTCCGTCGTCCGTACACTGAGCCATGAGTTCACGGAAGCATCCTGGCTGGCTGAGGTAGTCCCAGATGCAGCTGTCTCAGGCAGGTCCTGATTTGCAGGAATAATTACATGGTCACCGGGTCGTGGTCCCCCCACGCCAGACCACTGCCCCTCAGTAACAGCAAACGGCTTCCCCCCTGCCTTTCAGTGCGGGCTGGACGCTCTGTCCCAGGTTACCCTTCAAGGGGAGTCATCCACGTCCTGTTGCCGTTGGGTCGTCCGGCCCCGCGGAGGCATCCTTAGTCAGGCTATGCTGTCCCTCACACGGGACTCTGTCACTGAATGTGGAGAGCGTAAGGGAGACGTGTGTTCTCTCTCCCTCCCTGAGAGTGAGCCCCTTGAAGGCGGAAGGCGTCTCAGGTCTCCGGATGCTCACTCAAGAGCCCTGTGCAGAGTCGACCCTCCGCAGACACAGACCTGGCTGAGAAGACTTGGCCTCCACCCTCTTCTACAAATGTGCGGGGCTCGGCAGGATCGGCCCCTCCTCTGCTGCACATAAAACCAAATTCACCTACAAAGACGCTGCCGAGGACGTTACCATTCTTTGCCGTTTTATTCGTTGAAAGCTTGAAGCTGTTAAATAGAGCAGGAGCGAGAGTTTTAAAAATCAGTTTTGCAGCCTCTGTGGAGTTAACTGGCAACGTCCGTCCGTGGACGGATCCTGTAGCAGAAGAGCAGACGGGGAAGCGTGTGAGACCCTCCAGCCAGAACCACTGGCCGTCTTAGCGCCTCTAAAGCTGGGGCGACCGCAAGGTGGGTCTCCTGTTGGGATGCCCTGCGGTCACGTGGTTCTGCTTATGAAATGCCCCAGCCAGAAACGTTACGCAGCCCTCTGCCTTCAGTTTATAAAGAGTAGGGAACAGAAGATCAACGTCACGGCCCCACACAGAGCAGACTCGCGAGGCCCGTGTGGCTGGCATTCTGCAGGACGACCGCTCTGATATCCGGAGAGGTTAATGAAAGGGGGTGGAACACTTCCGAGCAATAAAGGGGCTTCGGGTCTTAACCCCTGGACCAGTGCATTGGCCTCGTGGGGATTCTGGATGAAGCTGGCTGACTGTCCGACATCCATTAGCACTCAGTGATATTTGACTATGAACTGTGTGTTGGATAAACATCCCCGATCGGGGCGCCTGGGGGACTCCGTGGGTTAAGCGTATGCCTTAGGCTCAGGTCATGATCCTGGCGTCCCGGGATCGAGCCCCACATCGGGCTCTCAGCTCCGTGGGGAGTCTGTTTTTCCCCCTGACCCTCGCCCCCCTCATGCTCCGTCTCTCTCTCATTCTCTCTCTCAAATAAATACATGAAAACAAAACAAAACAAAACAAACCATCATAGGTCAAGGTCAACGGTTAGATGTGATCGTGGTATTTGGTTACAAATGAAAACACCCATTCTTTAGAGATACACATTGGAACATTTAGGAACGAAATGACATGGTATTATCACTTGCAAAAAAGTAAATAAAAAAAGACAAAAAGTTACAGATGAAGCACACGTAACAAGTAAGGTCTCCCTGCATGTAGATATGTTTGAAATTCTACACAAATATAAAAAAAAAAAAATAGGGATCATTGATTATATGCCTGAAGTGATCACATTAGCGAACAGCATAGTTTTCTCCCAACTAGGCAGCAAATATTTCCGCCAATCCCGGCCTGGGAGGCTGGGACTGTCCGGGAAGTTCTGAGCCCATCACTGAGTCTGCTTCCGACCA
This sequence comes from Mustela nigripes, assembly GCF_022355385.1. NCBI lineage: Eukaryota > Metazoa > Chordata > Mammalia > Carnivora > Mustelidae > Mustela > Mustela nigripes. The sequence goes on along the minus strand of NC_081562.1, from coordinate 2,134,283 downwards.
GCACAACTGGCTGGGAGCTGCCGTATTTCATACCCTGGAAGTCATGCAACCAGCGGCGTCTGTGAGTTGCTGCGATCTCGGTTTCTGGTCTTTGCAGACAGCGAGCAAGCTCCCTCCCCTCCACCCCGCACCACGCCCGCAGGCCCCCCTACACACAACAGACATTCAGAGCCTGCTCCTGGCATGAGTGAGGGGCGGATGGCCGAGTCTTTGCACTGTTGCGATACCATAGCTTATGAATGAATGGATGAGGCTAATAAAAAAGACCATGTTTTGCAGGAAAATTGCTTCACGGTCCTTCTGGGTCCAGACACTCTTTTTCCACCGACATTGTGTCCATAAATCCATATCTACCAGGCCAAGCTCTCGAGTGAATGACTTCCCCGCTTCCCACTGCAGCCCCAAAGATTCTGAAAGACTCAGAGACCGTTTGAAATCAAAGGGAAGATTATGTCCCCATTGAGAGCTACACAACTGAAAACTAGGGAGGCAGAGGTAAAAAAGAAAAAAAAAAATCACTCCGGCTAGATCTGGTGTAGTTCAAGTTCATGAATCTCCACACTGATCTCCTAGTCAGTTTTCTGCATAAATAAAAATAATAATAAAACCCAGAGCTCTGGTTTGCATTAGAATCTCATAATATGCTATAAATCCATGCCAGAGTCAGCATCCAATTCGAGAATTATTTCTCAATTTTATGTCTCCCGTCCTGCCCCTGCCTCCTCCTGCTTATTGAACGCTTTGCTTCCCTCTCCCAGCCGGGCTGTCTCCCTCCCCCTGCCCCGGCTCCTCCCTACCTTGGCCCCAGAGCCCCCTCCTGCCTCTCCTCTTCCTCCATAAAGGACGTAGGGACCCTCGTCTGATCAAGCATCTGTGAGCTGGTGGAGTCAGGACAGGGCCCGCCGAGTGCCCTCACTCGGGTCTGGGTCACGTGCGGTAATGGAGCTTCCGTTCCTTCAGAGCTGAGTTAGAAACACAGCTGGAGATGGAGGCTTCGCTCCGCAGGGCATCCAGAAGGCTGGGTGCGGGGACGGGGTCTGGTCTGGGCACAGCTCTGTCAGCCCCTCCTCCATCCCAGTCCCTGGCTCTGCTCCCCGGTGTTTTTCACTCTCCCTGTCCACTGGAGAGATGGCTCCAGGGTGCAGGGGAGGCTCACACCTGAGCCAGGAGGAAACCAAGCCATGGCAAGGAGCCCGGGGGCTCGGCTCAGAGACCTGGCGTGGCTCCCTCCTGCCCGCCCCGCACGTCTGAGGTTCTCATTGGCTGCACTGTCTCTGTGGCCAGAACTTACTCCCGCTCTGTGGGGGACAGTGGGTTCTTGGGCTGCGATAGTGACCGGTGCCCACAGGATGGGTCCTCGAAAGAGGTGGGACTGAGCACATTAAGTAAGTGGACAAAGAAGCCGATGTCGAAGTCCCCCTTCTGGGCTTTGGGAAGGATAAGGTGAGGCAACATCCCGGAGGGTGGGGAGGAGGACCTGAGCTCAGGTGGGGCTTGGGTCCCCAGGACAAAATTCTTTGTGAAGGTGGCAGTGGTTTGGGACCCCATCTGGGTGCAGCCACAGAGGTGGGGAAAACAACCCACCCAGAGAGAACACGAAGTGGGCCCTGAACTGGCCGACGTCTGCGGGGTCTGCGGCCAGAAGTGTGGCCAGTGTGGTGGGTGACGGATGGGAGAAAGGGAGGGTCAGCACGTTGTGGGTGGTAATGCCGTCGCAGGAGGGTGAGGCCTGGGCCTGGGTGTGGTGGGAAGACCCCAGACTGCTGCAAAGAGCACTGGGACCCGGGGTGCTCTATGCTTCACTCGCTCGGGCAGGTGCAAAGAGAGAGGAAGCAGTGACCTGAGGGGAGCCTGCCCTGGTGGTGCAGGCAACTGTGGCCATGTGTAGAGGTGACGGGGACATACTAATATGGCCACACCGACAGGCCATGCATGTGTGGAGATCCAAAGACCAGTCTCTGGTTTCTGGTTTGTGCAACTGGGGAGTGGTCTGTGGTTTCCCAAGATGGAGAAAGCTAGCAGTGCTGTGGACCTGATAGGGGGTGGGGGATGCATGCCATTGCTTTGCCAGGTGATGTGGGAGACATCCTGGGCATTCACGGAGAAATACTGGGTGGTACGCTGGTGGGTGCTGGGTCTGGAACCAGAGGCGTCCCAGAGAGAAGCCCGAGTCGTGAGCACAGAGAGGTCGGCCCCGGAGGACACGTAGCAGGCCTGGACCAGCTGCTGTCTCTCTGCTAGGCACAGCTGCAAACCTGGAAACACCACGGGAGATGACCACTGGGAACTCTGAAAAGCAGCATGAGGAAGAAAGCCTGGTCAGGAAGCCAGGAAACAGAGGGACAGCATGGCAGCAGGTGGCCCAGGCCTTCCCACCTATCTGAAAAGGAGACCCTGGTGCTCCCTGCCCCCAGCTGAACAGAAACAAAGGCAGGAGTGGCCCTTGATTGGACGTCAATGCCCCCAACAACCCAGAACCACCACCAATGGGTATCCAGTGGGATTTTTCCCCAAAATCAGTGTCCAGGGGAGACATTCCCCCTCCCCAGCAGTCCTGAGACTGCCCCTTCTGAGCTAGAGATACAAGAACAGCTGGGGGTAAGGCAAGAAGGACCCCCCAAACAAATGGTGCAACCTGGGGACCCTCTTCATCTCTGAAGCAGTGAGGAGCTGGGGTGGGGCGGGCACACCAAGGATTTGCTGGCCAGGGACTCCTGAGACTTCCCTCCCCCATCAAGAGGCACAAAGGGGCCTGGTCTGCAGAAACCCCTTTGCTCCCTCAGGAGGACCCAGGAGGGACCAATGGGGATACCACAGGCACCAGATAAGCTGAACCGCCCAAAATTATACCACGAGGACTCTGGAAATTAAACTGCTAGTGGAACAGCCTCCCAAAAGTAGGCCAGGACCTGTATGCTAACACAAGCAAAGTGGTAGTCTGCTAAAATTAGAGGTTTAAGTAGGACCCAGAGTCCCCTCACATAACAGACCAAATGTCTGCAGTACCATCGTCGTTGCCCGTCCTACCAAGAACCATGAAAATCACAACTTCAGTGAGGGAATATAACTAATAAATGTTGACATGAAGGCGTATCTGATGTTAGGATTATCTGACCAGATTTTAAGGCAGCTATCCCAAAAATGCGTGAATAATCAATTAAAGTTGTTTTGAAGCAAATTAAAAAAAAAAAAAAGGAAATCTCAGGGGAGAGGTTGTAAGGAAGAATCAAGTGGAAATCATAGAATGGAAAAGCACGGTAACTGAACTTCACAAACTTGCCAGAGAGATGCCCCAGTGCAGCAGAGACGAGGGAACTCAGAGTCTGTGAATGGAGGATGCAACAAAGAAAATTCTCTGTTCTGAACAACAGAGAACAAAGACAGGGAAGCATGGACAGAGCCTCTGAGACTGTGAACAATAAGCAAATCTCCAATATCCATAAGCAGAGGTCCCGGGAGACAGTAGGGTGTGAGAGAAATAATTGCTGAAAAAGTCCCTAAACATGGTGAGAGACATAACTCCACATATTCTGAAAGATGAACTAAGCCCAAGTCAAATAATCCCCAGAACATCCATGTCTGGACACACCATAATGAAACTTCTGGAAACCAATGAGGAGGAAAAAGTCTTAAAAGCAGCCAGAGAGAAATGGCGTGTCACTACAGGTGAGCATGGAATTGATTGACAGCAGCTGCCTCATGGGAAACCAGGGGGGCCAGAGAGACGTGAGGAGAGGAAGGAGCTGTCTCTCAGGGATTCTGTCTTGGCCACGCTGTCCTCCAGACGAATGTCCAGGACATTCTCAGATGTAGGCACACAGAAAAACCTGCTTTTGAAGACTGGGCAGAGGAAATTCATCAAACAGACAGGAAGTGGTAAGTGACGAAATCGTGTTGCACCAGGAAGGAGGGGAGAAGGAGAGAGAGGGAACAGGAGTACAGGTACAAAGAGCGGATGTCCTCCTCGGTGGTCTTCTGAATCATATGTGGTGATTGAAACATACGTTGTAATGTTTTGTTTTGTCCTCACTGCTGAGTTATGGTGTAGAGAGCTGGAGTGGGACATGCATATTTGCCATTAGCTCGTCTCTACATATTTGATATATTACAGACTTAGTTCCACCGGGCTATGACTTTCATTATCTACCGGTTACCAGCATGTATTATAAAGCCATGGTGGTTGAGATAGGATGGTCCTGATGCAGGGATAAGGGAATCTAGAAATGGACCAAGTGAGGAACTTCAGCATAGGTCTGCACCTGTTGGTATAAAGTGGAGTTGGCTCTATAAATGGGCAGATGAAGGAGGAATCACCAACAAATGGTATTGAGACAACAGATGTTCTGTAGAAATAAAAATACAATCGATCCCTACCTCACATCACACACAAACGTTAATTCCAGGTCGACTGAAGATCTGAACGAGAAAAGCACAGCCCCAAAGCTTTCCGAATTCAATGTGATACCTTTATGACTTCTGAATCGGAGATGATACAAACTGCACAAAAAATGTGCTGATCGTAAGGGGACGTTTGAAGTATTGGAACCTGTTTGCAAATGTCTAAGTCTCAGTAGTATTGACTACAAGTATGGATTTCAATATTTATATACAACATGCTGTAGATTATACATAATTCTTTCAAACTTAAAGTAGTTTGAAGGAATGGAATCTATGTTTTTTTGGTCAGTATGTGTCACAACACCAAGTTCAGGATAGCGGGCATCTCTGATGATGGGGGTTGGGATTGGGGGGAGGACACGGGATGTGTTGGCTCTCTTATTAACATTTTATTTTTAAAAGAAAATCATCTAAACCAAGTACAGAAGAATATATTGTGTTTTGAGAAGACCAAACGGTGGGTATGAAAATGTTAAATTCTGTAGATTATTGCTTGAAACAGGACCCAGTGAAAGAAGAAACACTGAATACAGAGTAAGGATGCTGGAATCGTTAGCTTCAGACCCCAAGGCACCCGGAATCACGCTCAGGAACCTATTCCTGAGTTTACGGCTTATTTCTTACAGGAAATGTCTAACAAGTTGACGTTCCTCCTCAAGCCACATCAAGTGAGTATTTACTGCTGTCGTCCAGCAAGTCTTGACTCAGCTTGTCCTTGTGCTGCTGTCAGCAGGGGTACTGGGGAGCTAAGCAACCTGGTGCTCATCGACCTCCCTGCTGGAAGACTCAAGAGCCCTGGATTCCACTTCTGGATGGATTATGGAATCTAAACCCATCGCTGGGAGCCAGCGGACAGGCGGCGTCTCTGGCAGCCCCTGGAACCCTGCTGCAGTCGGGGCCCCTCTTCCAAGGGCCTTTGCAGACCATTTGCCCCCAGGACACTGGCAGGCAGCTCCCCCCTGAGGCTCCTGCCTCCAGTCTCTCCTTGCGGGGCCGTGTGGGAGCGTTGGACACACCTTCCGTATTTATCCCCGTGTACTGCTGGGACTTAATGAGACATCCACCTCAGATGATGAAGTCACAGCTCTACATATTCCTGGCTCAGAGTGGTCCTCAGGATACAGTTGCCAGGGAAGTGAGCAGGAAGGCTCTTGGTGGGTGGCAGGGCGCCCGTGCTGAGTCTTTTCAGAAATGAGACTTTCTCCCCCGTTAGGACTATAGAACGTGTGATTCAAATGCTTGAGGGTTTATCCATCCTCAAACAGACGAAGAGTGAAAGGCGGCGTCTGCCGAGGGGCAGGTGGTTGGCGGCTCACAAGCTTGCAGAGGAACACAGAGGCTCATAGAAGAATGGTCTGAGCTCACGAGGCTAATGAGGGGCTGGTGGGGTGGCTGTGAGTTCTCGCAGGAGGCAGAGTTGGGCAAGCAGTGCAGACCTCAGCTCGCTCATGGATCGTTTCCACCTTCCTGTCCTAGGCTCCGTGAGTCCTGCCAGGAAGCTCGGACACGTCCCCGGGGCCTTTCTGCGTCCTCACCTCCTGGAGGTCTTCTTCACCTTCCTCTGCTCCCTGGGCCTGACCTGGGCTCCTGACTCTAGCCCCATGGCGGCCGGGGTCTCTCTGCCTCACTTTCCCGAGGGCCCTCGCTCCCTGTCCCCTGCAGATCTCCAGTCTGGGATCATGTCCATTCCCCGGCCAAGGCAGTGCCAGGTGATGGTCAGACCCCGGGGTGTGGGGTCCAAGCCTGAGAATCTGGCTCAGACCCCAGCATGTGACACACACACCGAGGCTCTGTCCTAATAATGCTGTACACTTTTTGCCAAATTGTTCCCATTTGTTCTGCCGGGGTCTCCGTGCGCTCCCAACATGCTCGCTGGCTTCGGGTCCTAACCTGGTCATGCCTGCTGCTGTCTCAGGGGGCTGTACTGACTTCCCATGGTGCACCTGTCACGCCTGTGCCCCCTCTGGCTTTCCCCTCTGCTCTTATTGGATGTCCAGAACGCACCTTCGACTTTCCCTGGTGGAGAAGACCAGAGCCGGATAGCAGTTAAAGCAGTAAAGACTGATTTTATTCAGAACTACTGCAACAGGGGTAAAGAGACCTCTGTGTCGAATGGGTCTAATTCCTAAAACACCAAAAAAAAGTGGAGACTTATGGCCAAGGAGCAGCGTGGGGCAGCTGGAAATTTCAGAGATGCCAGGGTAGTTCTTGACTAAACTGACCTGATAGGATTCTTGCCGAGGGGGGGCCACTTGTGGGTGGTGGGAGCCCGGTCGGGTATGGAGGGAAGAGCCCAGCCACACCACAGGATCATAACGGGATGACAGGATTTCTGCTAAAACCGGACAATCCGAGGGCCGACCCAGAAGCCCAGAGACGGGTGTCCTGTCACCCCCAGTCGGCAAGAGCCGAAATCCCCTTCTTTCCCTCTCTAAGCAGAAAGCCCCAAACCCTGTGTCCTCTTCCCCGGGACCATGAGTGCACCCACACCCTGGTGAGCAGAGCGCCTTCCCCTGCGGCCCGCGTCCTTCTGGAGGAGAAGGAGCGTCCTGCGGGGGCTGACTGGTGACGCCACCCCCGGCCTTCCCTGTGCGCCTGTGCTTTCTCCTCTGGCCCGTCCTCCAAACTCGGAGGCCGTCCTCCATAGCCGCGAGCCCAGACCCAGCACTGGGCTGTTGAAGATGGGGTTCTTGGGTCCAGTCCAAGCAAATTAGTGACTGGTGACCCGTTCCATGCCCTCCTCCTCCCTGGTGAGATAGATCCCCGTGACCAGCTCCCTCACGGAGGCGCAGGCTGGCGGGGCCCGCCGGCATGGTGCCAGGTGACCGTGGCAAGGAGGGGCCCATCTTCTTCCTTCCTTCATGCGACCTCACCAGCACTCAGCACAGGCTCCCCTGCCCTTCACGGGGGGTGCTGCGGGAGCCCGCACGGCAGCCCCCGCTGCCCTCTGCAGACGATGGGAGAGGCAGGCTTGGTCCAGCATCACACGCCCGCCCAGGGAGAACCGAGACCTCTCGACCTCCAGACTGCCTTCATTTCTTCATGTTCAGACCCTGGAAGGGGGGGCTCATGTCCCTCCAAGGTGAGAGCCCCCGGCATAGGGAGAAGCACGTGTTTGGGAAACAGGTTCTTGCAGTGAATTTGGTGCCGACGCCATGTGTTGTCCTAACCGGACCCCGATGCACCCTTGTAAAGCCCCTGGAACAGACACCCCCATTCCCTTTGCTCTGCCCACCAGAGCTATTCCAGAAGTGGGAATGCTGGTGTGGGGTCTTCCGTGATCTAGAGAGTCTGCTGTGGGGTTCAAGGCACCCCAATAGCTCAGACATCTGTTTAAAATCACAAATGGCCATCCACGGTGTTAACTGTGGCACAGACTGGGGGAGAGCACTGGGCGTCCCGGCACAGGGATCCGTCAGGGGTCTGGACGGGTCGGGAGGGGGTGGGAGACGCACCGCTCGCCGCCCCTCGGGGGGCAGGGAGTCTCAGCGGGCCTTGGGCTCAGCGAGCCGCCTCCGACCCCTTTGCTCCTTCCAGCGAACCAGGATCAGGCAGACACTCACCACCCACAGGCAGAGCTGCTACTTTTGAAAGCTTGTGCACGAACCTTCCTATTTCAAACTCCAAATGCTCTTGGAAGGTGTGTAAGGTGGCCGCAGTTACCCCGCGTTGGAGATCGGGAAGCAGAGGGCTCGGGCAGGCCCGTGGCTTGCCTGGACTTACCCAGCCCTGGCGGGGAGGGAGCTGCTGGTTTGTTCAATTCTCCCCGCTTGAGCCTCTTAGCAGGGAAGTCGCCGCCATCTCTGCCCAGGGATTCGATTGTGTGACACCTGCTGGCGTCTGAGGCAGAGTCAGCAGAGGCCACGGGGACAGGCTCGGAGGGTGAGGCCCCATGGCTGACCCGCAGCCCCTGGGTTGGGGCCCATCCTGGCTGGGCTCCCAGCAGCTACCTCGGGGCCCCGCAGTGCTGGTGTTGGAAGTTTCCAGGGACCTCAATCCCGGTGAAGGATGTTCTGCAGCTAGTGCATCTCACCTCCCCACGGCTCAGAGTGAGTCCTGCCGACCTCCTCTGGCTCGCTCTCCAACAGGCAGCCCATCCGTTGTGCTTCTGGTGTCCTGCAGGGTAGAGAGAGCACCGTGGGGGAGAACGCGGAACGCCCCCGTCGGTTGTTAGCAGCGTGAAGAACGGGCTCAGGCAGGGCTGCGGATGCCTCTTGTGCCAGCAGAGCCTCTGAGAGGCCTCTCTTCCCTCTCCTACCTTTCAAGTTTATAAAGTTCTGTTCTTCTAAGTTGTGAAAGGAAGCAGAGATTTATCTGAGAAGGTATCCTGAAAAGTCTTTTTCACAGGTAGGCAAGAGCCGGCCTTTCGGGGAGACAGATGACAGCTCGAGTCATAAAGATCCCTGGGTGACATCTTCGTGAGGGTTATTTTCAGGGGAGGGAGGGTCACTGCTGCTGAATTGCAAGTGCGAACCCACGCTTGACACCTGAGTCTCTCAGAAAACCCGGCTGCAGAGAGCCAGCCCGGGGCCGCGAGTGATGAAGTTTCATTTCTGCGCCGCACAGGGCCATAGTCCCACCCGTCTGACTCTCGGACTCATAACCAGCCCCGGCATCCTGAGCGGGAGGGGAGGGACTCCAGGCCGACCTGGGGGGGCGAAGCAGGGCCAGCCCCCTCTCCTCCTGTGGGACCAGACAGCAGGGTGCCCGCGTGCTTTAGATCACATGACTTAGACCCCACGTCCCCAGGCCGGTATCTTCCCCCGGATACCCGGGCCCAGCCTCAGGCCAGGAGGGATGCTACGGGGTAGACAGGGACTCGGGAGCAGCCTGCGGGCTGGGGGCATGGCCCGCACCTATGACAGCATTACCCGCACCTATGACAGCATTATCTGTAGGCCCTCAGATTCCACAGGGAAGGATGGGTACAGGACAGGTTCGTAGCTTTGCTCTTCCTTATCCATTCCATCCAAGGCCCCGTTCGTTGTCCCCGGTCACGCTCATGGACCGTAGGCAGCCCCACGTGCGGGCAGCCGTCTCCCCCCTCCGCGTCCGTGTACATATGTGCGTGTTCATCCCACGCCACTTTGGTGTGAGCCTAAGGAAAAGGGAAGAGAAATCAACTTCGTACCGTGTTTGTATTGCTTTCCAGTCCAGGTGTAACGAATTATCAGTTTCCAGTCCTTGTGTAACAAATTATCACTAATTTAGAGGCTTAGAGCAAAACAAATGCATTATCTTTTGGTTTTGTAGGTCAGAGAGCTGACGTGCATATCCCTGGGCTCGAACCAAGGTGTTGGAAGAACCGATTCCCTTGGAGGCTCGAGGAAGCACCGTTGCCCGGCCTTTTCCAGCCTCTAGGGGCTCTGAATTCCTTGGCTCCTGGCCCTTCCCACTGCCTCTGATGCAGCCGGATGCTCTCCCTGTTTCAAGGTCAGGTGATTAGCAGCCTAAATTCCACCTGCAGCCTTAAGTCCTCTGTGTTGGGGAGCCTACCGTGTTCACCGGCTCCGAGAGGAGGACGCGGACGACTTTGGGGGCCACTATTCCGTGGCCCAAGCACCACGCTGCTAAGACTGCTTCATAAGTCTAGTCTGGAGCTTCTTGAGCAAGAGTTGCCTGTATTTCCGATTTCCCACACAGCATTCTCCTCTGCGATCACGAGCAGACACATCATATTCCTTAAGGGGATGATTCGCTTGGGGGTCGGGATTTTCCAAGGCTAAGTACCCCCTCTGCAAGCTTCAGCGCACACGTCTGGGCAATGACCGCTCTGATCAGACCACCATCTGGCCAACAGGCATGACTGAGTACTTCCAGATTTCCAAGGCACTAAGAAGCGAGCAGCGATTCATTCTAGGGTTGATGAAGTATGGCATTCTTTTATATGACGGATGACGAGCAGAAAGTACTTGCGGGTCGGCGTTCCATTATCACACTAACTTGAGGACAATATCATTTTCTCTACGGTTGATGCTGCGTCTCTGGTCCCTGGAGGCATGCCTGGAACGAGGTAGACGCTCCAGGTGGGCTGGACGGACGGGCGCATGAATGGACAAGGTCCACGAGCCCTAGCCACTGCTATTACTGAGGTAAGAGTTACTCGGAGTGGTCCAAGGTATTAAATGAGACAACGCTGGCATGTGGTCTGCATAAAGGAAGTCCTTGAAACATAATCAATTCTCCTGTCCTCTTGCCTGCCAGGCCAACTGCAGGACTGAGTGACCCACGGCCCCAGCCCTTCATGTAGAGTGTGTGCAGAGGAGCGTCCCAGACACTGGTGAAGGGTGGCCTCTCACCCACCTGGCCAGAGGGACAGATGGCGGTCAGCAAAAAAAGGAGGTGGTCACTGCAGTCTCTGAGGTGATGCTTTTTCTGGCTCCTTCAACCCAGCGGGTCACACATGATGGGTCACCTGCCTGGTGTGGGGAACCTCGGAGGGAGCATCTAGGCGTGCTGAGTTAGCCAGTGTCAAAGCCAAACAGGACGCATCCGTCCAACTGAGGATGTGTGACCTCTTCCCGTGTGGGCGTAGAAAGACACCTGGGGGACTTGTCGTCATTCTGCAGGGCAAATAAATATTTCAACGGTGATAGCCTGTGATTTATGCTTCCTATCGACTCTCAGTCTTCAGTCTAAAAATCACTTCCTATGAGAACACTCCCCTCCGTGCCTTTCCTGCTAACGCACCCCTCCCCGCAGGCTGGAATCCTGCTGACTCAGCGAAGGAAACGTGGTGATGCGCAGACGGTGGTGGGGGGAACCTTGCTCTGACCCAGGGGTCCTCGACCCCATGAGCTGGTGCTCTTGGAAGCCCGATGTGTAGGGAGTGGGAAGGAGTGATCAAGACGTGTTGATTCAGTCCGTGGGGCCTTTCTTCCGACATGGCCAAAGAAGGGCACTTTCCGGAAAGGGACGGTGTGGGCCCGGGAGAGACCCCACGCCAGGCAGATGCGCGGCCCCTTCCCTCCCAAACCACGGTGCTCAGGGCAGAAAGAAACCTCAGAGCCGCCCAAGATCAACTGAAGGCACAGATTGAGTTGCAGTCAACATACTAAATGCAGCTTCTTTTATTTTTAGAATTTCATTTTGGGACCCGAAACCTTGAACACCAATGAAGGAAACCGCTTGGCGTTTCCAAGAGGGTGGTGACCTTCAAAGTTCCTTTTCCAGGGGGAAGAAATTTAATTTAATCTGGTCTCCTCATATTTGTTCACGTTAGATTACATTAAGTGAGTTATTTTTAATCATTGTTCATAAATCACAGCAAGGGGATGCCCTAAGGCACAAAACATTTGCATAAAGATATTAATTGCCGCGCTCTCTCCTGTCGGGTTCATGGGAAATCAGACGCACGTGCAGCAAATGGCAGACGTGGGGGGGCAGGGAAGGGGCGAGGTCGGGGCGAGGGAACCGGCCCTGCCGGGGAGCCTCCCCGTCCTCACAGACGTCTGTAGTTCAGAGTGCAGCTCAGAACTTTACCGTCCTGTCCAGAGGCCTCCTCCTCCACGAAGCCTACCTTGATTTCTCCGGGCCCAAAGTCTTCCCTCCTCTGTCACATGCGAGCAGTGACCAGACTTTCTTAGGAAACTCAAGGGCTCACCCACGGCGGCGTCCCTGTGCAGACTGGGAGCTCCTTGCCTGTCACACCCGGTGGGCAAGCTTCCTGCCTGCCGGACGGAACGAGCAAAAGAAGACTCCGGGAGGACCCTCTCCGCGGTGTCCTGGCAGGCTGCTCTCTGGTCGGTTTTATGAACAGATGCTTGCTGATCGGGCATTCGGGGAATCGCTTCGTGCTATAAAACCACTCTCGCTCTGTCCACCTCGCCTCCTGTGTTTGGGGCTTTTCCTCTCATTTCAGACATGTACCCCCCCCACCCGCTCACCCCCGGGCACAGGGAGCATCGGGGTGGGAAATCCCCAGCCACCACAGCAGCGTCTTCCCGCTCGGCGCCCCTGGTGACACACGAGCTCGTGACGTGGACAGTCCGTGTCCCCCTCCTCCTCCTCCTCACTTGGCCGCCTGGGCCCCTGCTCACTCCCGTACCCCGCCCCCTCTGTCCCGGCGCCGGCCCGAGCTTCACACGGAGCCAGCACGTGCCATTTGGGAAGACGCTCCACAAGGGCTTTCCCTCTCGCAGGCGAGCTCTGGGCCACCCTCCACCTGGCCTGTCTCTGCAGCTGCTCTGCCCACCTGTCCCCCTGTCCACGCATACTGCGAACGCACACGCCCCGGCAGCCCACCTGCCCCGGGATCCTACCTGCCCCTCTGCCCACCTGTCCTGGGAGCCCACCCAACCTCTGCCGCCAACTCTGGGAGCTGATCTGTCCCTCTGGCCACCTGCCTCTCTGTCCGCCCCAGGAGCCCGCCTGTCCCTCTGTCCACCCACCACCAGAGCCCACTGACCCTGGGCATGACTTCGCTCACCCATCCATTCCCTTATTCAGCAGTAGCAGCACCGCCTGAAAAGCCAAGGAATCCCCTAGACCAGACGAGGTCAAGCAGGTCACCGCACCGTGGAGCGGGCGCTGGTGTGGAGGACACCCACGGTGCTGGGTGGTTTGAGCTCTTGTCCCTCCGTTGTCGGCTCCCCAGAGCCCAGGGAGCTCCTCTGACTCCCACAGGGTCTCCGGCACTCCGCGGGGCTGTTCTGGTGCAAAGCGTGGCCAGTTAGACCCGCATCCTCAGCCTGGACATGGAAGGCCTCTGTCCAAACACGTTTGCCGCCCTGAGTCAAGCAGGTGCCTCCCTGGGAGGGTTTCTCCGAGCTTCTCAGAGGCTCCTGTGGGCCGTGATGATCCTCAGGGAGAGGACAGGCAGGTGTTTCCAGCTGTTTGTAACCCTCACGGGCACATGCCCAGTATCCCCTCTGGTTGGCCCGACGTGATCTCGGCAAAGAAAACAACAGGTAGCGGCACATGATGCCCTGAGGAGACACATCCTAGGTCTGGGCCCACGCCCGACGCTTGCCCTGTATTCCTCCTTTTACCACCCCCGACGGCCTCGTCCCAGATGCGCTCTGAACCCCTGCAGTGCGGGCGAGGGACCCAAAGGACAGAGAGTCAGACACAGGGGGCCAAGTCCAGAGCAAGGCTCACAGCGCTGGGGTCCCCGGCCCTCGTGCCTCCGTCTCAAGAGCACGGTCCCAAGATCGCCACGGGCCCGGGTGTGGCTGTCCTGCCAAGTGCAGCAGGATTTGCGGGACCTGTTGTCCCCAGAGAAATGAGCACATTTGATGAAATCCATTGGCCCTCCCTCCTGCTTGACCAGGAGACCCCACACCTGCCCCAGGCTGAGTCCAAGACCCTAACCCCACCACCAAGAGATGACCGTGAGTGACCAGCGAGCTCCGTCTCCACCCTGGACTTTCTCTCGCCCCCTCACCCGATGGAGCTGGACGCGACCTGCGGAGAGTGTGGACACCGTCCGCCCATGCCATGTGTTCCACAGGCCCAGCAAGCAAGGGAAGACCCAGGAAGAGAAGGTGGTGGGTCCCGTCAGACCTGTCGGCTGACCCGCACTCCCAAAGCTGAAAGCCCTGATTGGCCACGATGTCCCGTTTCCGTGGCATCAATACCGCCACCGCGGCCGACGGTGAGTGGCCACTATGGGTCCTCCGGACATCGCTGCTGTGTGTGAGCCCACGCTCGTGCAAGCCAGGGACAGCGTCCGGCCACATGCCGCTCACACCACCGTGTGACTGCGGGCCTGTCCCCTCTGCTCCTCATTCACGGACGGGCAGCTGTAGAATGAAAGGCGATCGGGATTCCGGGGCCTCGACATGCTCGTGCTGTGGAGAGTTTATTTCAAGCCAGAGAGAGCGCCGCAGCCCGCCCACATCAGAGACACTTCAGTGCGGGCAGAGAGTGGGGTCGCGGGCAATGAGCTCCGTGGGTCTAACAAGACGGGCTTCGGGGAGAGTCGGCTCAGCATCCCCGCATGGTCCCTGTGGGAAACAGGGAGTGGCTGAATTTGGGCAAGACCACAGGGGTCCGACGTCGTAGAGACGCTGCTTTCTGCGGCACTGTTGTCACCGCACTGATCGCCTGACTGTTCTGTGACCACTGCTGCCTTCCCACGGGGTGGCCGGCGCTGCGTGAGTGCGGAGGGAGAAGGTGGACACCGTCCCTTCTCACTAACCCATCCTGTCACTTGGGTCCTGCCCTGGGAGGTCCCGCAGCAAAGCCCCCACGTTCAGAGCGCCTGAGTTAGGGGATGTGGTCGTGGGGAGGCACGTGACAAACAGCGAGTCTCAGAACCACTGTTCCTGCTTCGCCATACCTTGCCTGCTCCTCGTTCCTATCCTATTGCAAAGGGAGCTGGGCCTGGGGGGCATTTTGCCTTACTCGGCGCTGGACTCTGAAGGACCTCTCAGGTTCCGGTCAGCCCCCTCCGCTCCCCGGGGCAGACGGCCCGAGCAGGCCTCTGAGTCCTGCGCGGTCCCGACATTCTCCGCCTGAGAATACCTGGCATCGTTCCAACAGATCTGGGCACCAGGCGCGGGGGTGGAACGTGCCGGCCTCAAAGGTCCGTGCTCAGAAGGAGGAAGCCAAGGTCATCTGGGGTCAGAGGGATGGCTCAAGCCCATAGGGAGGATTCCGTGGCATGGCGGGACTCACCTGGTCAGCTCCAGGTGACGGGATGGGGGGAGGTCCCGGGTCCAGACAGATGGCAGGCCACGGAGGCCGTTGGCCCTGGGCACAGCACAGCGCTCCCTAGGGACCTCATGGGTAGGAAGACCCTGGATGCCGAGGCTGGGTGGGGGTGGGTGGCAGAAGCCGTGTCTGAAACCCTGAGAGGGTTTTCACTCCACTGTCTCTGGGTCGCGGCCCACAGAAGAGCATAGACTGTTCCTCCAGATTCTGGATGCAGGAGAGGGCCCCGTCCCTGTTCAGCCGAGCCCGCCTGCCACCGAGGTCCCTGGCTAGGGCTGCCCTAGACGGGACAGACCATAACCTGAAGCCATGGTCCCCATCCTGTGGGCTCAGACGGTGTTTTGGGGGGACAGAGAAGCAGCCTGGTCCATCGACAAGAGCGTGGGCTTGGAGACGGTGCCCAGCATCGTTCTGTTCTGGCTAAAGACGTCGGCCTCGCTGTGGCCCAGGGTGCCAAGTGTCTGTGCAGCCCCCAGCCAGGCAGCCTCTGCAGGGACCTGTGGGGTGCAGGAGGGTGGGGGAGGCGGGCAGCCCCACCACGGGGATGCCACAGCAAGTGAAACAAGCTTTTATGGGCGAGGGTGGCTGAAAGAGACAGAAGATGAAGGGCGTCTTCACCGCTCTTTTGACCCAAACACTGTGCCAGTGAAAATGCACTAAGAAAATAATGTGGCAAGAGCAGGAGGTTCGTGGGGTGGGGGGGTCGCATTCAGACGATCTGCACCAACCAAGATCCTGCTCCCGTGTTCGCTGGCCCGCGGAGCCCGGATCAAAGGTCCCCTCTGCCTCCAGCGCTGCTCTCCCGGGACATCATTACCCGGCATGTGGCCATTTGCCAGCGCCCGTCCTCGGGTGTTTCCACACCCCTGCTTCATCGGACGGCCGTCCTCGCGTCCCCGAAAGTGCCTTCGGCTCTGCCAGGCAGAGGAACAGAGTCGTGGGAGGAAACGAGCATCGTGAGAACGAACCCCTTTCGTCAGGAGAGTGAAGAAGACATTCAAGGGCCCCACCCAGGAGCTAGAACATTCGGTCCTGGGAAGAGGTGACTCACGTGGGGGCCGCGATGCCGCGGGGGCCGGGCGGGTCTGCCGCGGGTGCTCGGAGGGCCGGGTGCGCCCGGCGGGGCGCGCACACATTAGTTAGGGGGCGCTTGGACAGACGCCAGCCCCAGGTCCCTCACGCTCCCTCCCATAAGGTGCCGTCACTCCCAGCCTCCTTCCTGGCAGGCATGATTCCATTTGTGATGATTCCAATAGATTTTCTGCAGGCATTAAATTTTTAGTAAACAGACCCAAATTAACAGCCGTTTATGGCATTCACTCCGGGGATCAAATCAGAAGTGCTCATTCCGTATAGAAATATCTCTTCTTCCCGGCTTTTAATGAACGGAGCTTTGTTTGCTGCTGTTGTACTTGAAAGCAAAATTAGACACACGCAGCCCCTCGGGGCCGTGTCGTCACGTGAGCTCCGTCCCTCCAATCGAGGGACCGCCCTCGGCTTCCGGAAGCAAAGATGGAAGCGCGTTAATTTTCCATAAGTCGGGGAACGAGGCGCGGATCTGAAGCGCCTCCCCCGCCACCGCCCCAGGAGCTCCTGCTCCAGAACGGCGACGGCCGCATTTTAATGAGAACAATTTCATCTGTTTTCATGCCATCATCAAGGCAACATGGGCCTCACCAGGACCTGATCCGGGAGATGCTCTTTTCATTACTTTTGGTGTCGCGCAGGCAATAAAGGGACCCGCGTGTCTCCGAGTGACCTTGCTGGTGGCAACGTTGCACTTAGCGCTAATGAGGATGGCTTCGCGGTGCGAGGCCGAGAGGGCTGTGGGGACACAGCAGCCGCTGTGAGCAGGCCCCCCCGCCCCCCGCTGCCCGCCGTCACGTGACCCGCTCGGTCATTTACTGCCCCGACGACGAGACACTGTCATTTGCGGGCAAAGCTAACTGTCTCCGGGCATGGAGACCCGCTTCCGGGCTCCAGTAGATTTTGAAGAATCACAGGTGACAGGTCAGAACTGCATTCTTCCCTCGAAGAGGAGAAACGACGCGTCTTCATTTGTGTCTTAACGTGTTTGAGCGGACGGACACGTGGGCGAGGTGGTGCTGCTGTCCTGGGGTTGGAGAGATGTCCCCTGGCTAAGACGGCGAATGGGACCCAGGCGCCCCGTTCTGCTCCCTCTCCAAGGCTCCCAGGATGACAATAAAGGGACTCTTCAGGGGCTATAGCCTCCAGGGGACAGAAAGAACAGAACAGGGCTACGCGGTTTTGCCAGTGGGAAGGGGAGACTTGACTGTGTGGGTTCGCGTCCAGGCTGAGTACAGGACTCACCTGCGGGGCGTGTTGAAGGGACTGGGGGAGCACACGGGAGTGCGACAGCATGGGGAAGCTGCCCGTGAGGGGCAGACCTCCAGCCGGCCACCACCAAGGGCAAGGACTTGCCGGCTCTGGGGAGAGTCTGGAGGCCCCAGTAGACCGCGCACCTCCGCTAGAAAGGGGGGAAGCAGTTCCGAGCGAAGTGTCACCCCCTGGGACTCCGGAAGCAGAAACGTGACGGGAGGGGGCTGGTGCACAAGGAAGGAGTAGGTCAGTCCCAGTGATCACACCCCGACCTGCGGATAAGTTCCAGAAGGAGAGACTTCACACGGGGTCGGGACTTCACGTGGGGTCAGGGAGGGAACTAGCCAGAAGCAACTGGGGAGGGTCTCCCAGCACCGGAGGCCGGGGGGCTCCAAACTGACACTCCTCTTGGGCCAGGCATGGAAGAGCAGGCAGGACATGCAGGGCCACTGATGCCCTCGGTTAGGCTCCCGCGCCCGCCACAGCAGCAGACGTCATAAGCAACCTGTGTTTGGGGGGAATCATCCTCAGTCTTCGAACACGCTGCTGGCTTCCCGCCAGGGAGCAGAGTGACCCCAGCACACGAGGCAGGGCTCTGTCCCCGCATGTGCCCCGTGCACAGATGGGGCAGATCTCGGCAGTTCCCCAGGGACCTGGCATTGCTTTGTTGGTCATGGTGGTGGAGAGAAGAGTTCGGGACGTGGCCTTGGCCATCCTGACATAGGACTTCGCCTCTGGTCAACTCTGGCCTCAAGAGTCTCCCAGAGCCATCAAGTCCTTGCTGTAAGAGCTTCTTCCAACTCCACAGTCTGAACCTGGGCAGATAGCCCCTGTGTGGTCCTCCTGGTCCACTGGCCCCGAGGGAGACCGATTTAGACCAGACTCTCGTTACCTTCTGACCCTCACCCCTGCTTCCCTTTCTTGACAGCATCCTGGGAAATGGTCACATGTCCCTCTGGAGAAGGACCGAGGGACATTCCAAGTACATACAGGGAGCAGCACCGGGAGGTCCTTCCCCAGGGGGACTGGGTCTTCCCCAGAACGCTCCCAGGTCTGTGAACTGGCTGAAGTCGGGGCATGGCCATGAGGTCACAAATTCTTATGACGGGGACACAAACCCGGTTTCTTGCACCAGAAAGGGACTTTATTCCAGGAACACTGAATAAGGGACAACTTGGAGAACTGCCCTATTCAACTTATAGGGAACTTGGGGTCAAAGAGCAGCTGTCACTGTTCCCCCCAGGTGAGACCCTCTGGAGCAACCCCACGTCCTCCGTCTCCTGCATGACCACGTGGAGCCCAGTGGCAGAGCCTGCCTCTGTCACGCCAGCCTTCCGAGGGCAGCTGCCACACGGTCAAGGGTTTCTTAATGCCTTGGGGGAAGGAGCACTCCCTGGGCGGTCTGGGAGAGGGCGGGCAGGCTGCACATGGGCGAAGCAGCTTGGTGTCACACTGAGATGACCATCCATCCTCGTCTTCCTGGGAGGGAGGAGGTTCCCAGCACGCAAGCCTTTCGGGTTTCAAACCTAGCAATTCCCAGGCAGACTGGCTCGAGTGTGTCTCCTCCCTCTAACCCACGGCAGGAAGGATTTCTGCTTCTCGTCTTCAGTGTGGAGTGTGGTGCCTGCCGAGTCCACACAGCCATGCTTAGAGCTTCTAGCGGCTCGAGCGGGGACTTCTGAATTCCAGCATCATGCGTCCGTCCAACCCATTTGCTCAGACCCAAGCTTAAATTCCCTTGTTTACGGTCTAGCGCCAGAACCCTTCCCTCGGTGGATTTCTCAGGTCCCCGTCGACACCAGCGGGGAAGATCTTACGATGGCTGTGTGTGTTCTGTCTTCTCCCAGAGCAGACCACGCCATCGTCCGTCTGGGCTGAGCCTATAGGTAAGGACGTCAGGGCTCGGAGGGAGCAAGGGGCTTTGAGAAGACGGCTGTCCCCTTACGGCGTAGCTGAAGGGAAGGCACCAGAAGGTCTTTATCCAGCAGGATGTCGACTCAACAAGAGACAGGAGCCCCACGTCGTCCGCCAGCAGAAGACCCCGCGGACCCTGGGGTTTCGAAGTCCCCGGGTCCTGTGCGTTCTCCAAGGCCGCCTCGGCCCTCATTCGTGCTACGATGAGGAACTTAGCACGGAGGTGAGGACGTCCCGAGAGCAACACGGACCGACAAGTCTGAATCCCCGAAACCACTGCGTCATGTGATCTCCGTGACCGTCAGGGACACCTGTCCTGGGGCCGCCTGGGGAAACCGACTCATTCACGGCTGACCTGGTCCTTCTCGTCAGCCGACCACGCTTCTCCTGGCGGGGACCCTTGACTTCACATGCTCTAGCAGTCTCCCCAGGGAGGGGGTCAGAAGCGAACATACCCCACAGACGACACAATCTCCGTTGTCGTTCCCAGTGATGCGGCATCACGGGCGACGGTGGCTCCACCCCACACAGCCTTGCCGTATCTGGCACTCCATCGTGTCCTTCCCAGAAAGTGCGGTGACATTGCGTGTCAGGAGTGACTACTCACGACTTTGCGCCAGCCAGGGGACCCCTGTGCCTTCCTACTGGAAGAAACCCCATCCCCTCCAATCCTGAGAGCCTAGTTATAACAATTGTCATCGGGATCTTGGTAGAAAACAGAGTTCACATGGTTGGTGTAAATGGAGAGACTTGAAATCAAAGGAATTAGAGGTAAGTCTTGAACAGTGTGTGGTTTGGGGCTCCGGCCCCCTGTGCAGCCAAATCTCCATGCATAAGTTTGGATTCCCCCAAAACTTAACTGAGCCCACTGTTGGCCAGAAGCCTCCCCGATGACCCAAACGGTCTGTTAACACGTGTTCTGCGTGTTACATGTGTTACTCACTGCGTTTTGACGATGAAGTCAGCTAGAGAGAAGCAAGTGTTATTAAGGAAATCGTAAAGAGGAGGACATCATTTGCAGTCCCGTACGGTGTCTGTCAAAAATAATCGGGCTGTAGGTGAACCCTCGTGGCTCAAGCTGTGCCGCTGGAGGGACAACAGTGGTAGGGGGAGCGGAGGAGACATCAAGGCACGAAACGGGCGCCCAGCGGCAGGAAGGCCTCGCTGCCCCCGGAACCCAGCAGGGAACGGGGTGTGGCCGGGCCTCGGGGATCTGACTTTCCAGAGGGAGGCCTTGGAGGCAGGGCCTTGCAGGGAAGAGCTGCCGGGCCCAGGAGGGCGTGGGGACCCTCTCGGGTCAGACCAGCAGACGGCAGGGGGCCGGCAGTCAGGACGGGGAAGGCAGGTGGAGAGCCCGGCGGGGAGGCGCAGGCCGGCGGGCAGCCTGCTGGCCGCGTCCGCGCTTCTCTTCTCTGTCCGGCGGGTTGTCCAAGGCTGTTGTTGCCACGTGGGGCGGTGGTTTGGCTGAAACTATCCCTGCGCGTCTCCCGCTGGTTTGGTTGCTCATTTGTCCTCCCGTTACGAAGTTCAGCCCGCAGGGTCTCTTCCTTGCTCTCTTCCTCTGTCCCGGAGGGCGCGGAGAGTGTCAGACTTCCCCACCCGCTCTGCAGAGATGGTTCCGGATCCTGGTCTCTGAAGACCGCCCGCATTTCAGTCTTGTTTCCAGGAGTTCCTGGGGGGACTGTGGATGCGCGACAGAACTGCGTGTGTCTCTGACGTCTCTCCGATAAAGCAGGACGGTGTTGGTGCTTTGCACGGCTGCGTGACTTCACCACGAGCGGCAGTTTTCGTTAAAACGGCGACTTTGAACCTTGCCTGCTGTGGCGGTTTCTGATTGGACTGTCAGCCCTCCAGCCTCCTGGGAAACGTCCTGTGTCCTTGTCTCTGAGTGCACTTGGGTCACGTCCTCAGGTATGTCTCCCGGGTTCCTATTCTAGGTTTCTAGGTTCTCGGTCCCTGTTCCTTCCAAAAAAAAAAAAAAAAAAAAAAAGGTATTTTTAATTTTCTCGTGAATGCACATTAACTTTTATTCAAAATTACCTTTTAATCAGGGCGCCTGGGTGCCTCAGATGGTTATGTGTCTGCCTTCAGCTCAGGTCATGATCCTGGGGTCCTGAGATCGAGTCCCTGCTTCTGCCTCTGCTTCTGCCTCTGCTTCTGCGGCTCCCCTGTTTGTGCTCTCGTGTGCTCTTTCTCAAATAAATAAATCATTTTAAAAATTACCTTGTTATCATTTATACATTTTTAAAAAATGTTTTGTTAATTTCTTGTTGTTGTTGTAAACTTAAATGCAGTAAATTGCACAAACGTAATGCCTGGGAACCTTCCTAAGTGAACACACTTGTAGCCACAGTTCAGATTGAGACGGAGACTAACTGGCAAAGCACGGCGAGGGCCTCCTGATGGTCTTCCCAGTCCAAGACCCCGGAGAGTAAAGCGTTACCGCCGTCCAGCTTCCAGAGAGGGCAGGAAGGCTGGCCATTCTTTGTCCCTAGTCCCAAGCATAAACTATTAACCAAAGCATTGGTTTAAAGCAGCCCCAACAAATCAGCACCACCCCACTTCCCGAGAGCCACCGTCTCTACACCCCACACTTCCCTGAAACGACAGCCAGCACAAGTTCTCTGTTTTGCCGGACGTGTCTGTGTGATTTCCGGACTCTACATAACAGAATCCTGAATTTATGAGGTTTTGGAGGGTCTGGCTTCCATGGCCTCATGTCTGGGAGGTCCGCAGGGCTCGGTGCTGGATCGGAGCTCGCTGGTGCAGCGAGGGTCCCTGTGGGGAAGACCTGACGGGGTTCATGCATCTGCTGCCCCACCGGTGGCCCGGAGCTCATTCTAGCTCCCGAGCTTTACTGGCGGAGCCTCTAGAAACATGCTGTGCCTGTGTTTCAGAAAGTCTCCATAAACATGGGGCGTCTCCCTGGGGCAGGCATGCTGGGTCTGCAGTCAGGACACGCTAAGGGCTGGGGCACACCGACCCCCATCTTCCCGAGGAGCAGATGGCGCTCACCTTCAGCAGAGCCCCAGGCCGTCCCCGCCGTCCTGGCAGTTGGTGCTGTCACTGTCGACTCCCGTCTCGGTGGGAGTCGAGCACCTCGCTCGCTATTCGTTTCCCATTTTCCTGTTGTCTGATGACAGCGGGTGCCTCTGCCCCCATCTCGGGTGTTCGGCGGTCTACTTGGGAGAAGGGCCGGTGCGGGTCCTCGGTCCCTCGCTGCCTGGGACTCTCTCCCTCTTTTTTGTTCCGTGGTGGACTCTCTGCTGCATTCTGGGGATCTGTACCAACACACCCTCCCCTAGAACGGCATGGAGTCTTGTTCTCAATTTTATTAGGGTGCACTTCTCACACAGAGCAGACATGGAGTCTAGGGCCCCCTAATCTTTGGCAAACACGTGTGCCCACAGGGCCACCTCTCTGTCGGGACATAAAGTGTTTCCATCGAGGCAGAGCCCGCCTCTTAGCCCCGCTTCATCATTCAAGGAGATCACGGTCCCGGCTTCCGTTCCCGTGGATTATTTTTCTGGTTCCAGAAGTTCACATGAGTAGAATCTTATGGGACGTGAGCTTCCGTGTGTGGCCTCTTTCCCTCAGCCTGGGTTCCCCGTCGGTGGGTTGTCACGTGTATGTGTTGTATTGCGTGTTTTTCTTCCGCGGAGTCACTCTCCATCGCCTGGATGCGCCGCGGCCTGTTCACCTGTTCTCTTGTTGCTGGATGCTGTGTGGTCTCCGGGGGACCGTGATGGTGAGAGCCGCCGGGAACGCTCCTACAAAAGTCATTTTTGCGGACGTGTGCTCTCGTCACCTAAGTGGAAATGCGGACTGATACGGCAGAGATCCACTAACTAGTTGAGGAATTAGCAAAGCATTGTACGAGGTCGTCGGATCATTTTGCATTTCTAGGAGAAACACATGAGAGACACGTTTGTCCCAAATCTTTACAAATACCTGATGTGCTTAGTATTTTTAATTTGAGCCGTTCTTATGAGTACAAAGAGGTTCTCATTTGGTTTTAGGTTGCACATATAATTTACGTAGAATGCATGTAAACATTTGATACAGTAGATACATGTGTGACTATGTCTACTCTGTGTATATTCTTTCTCTTTCCTAGATATATGCACGGCAGGTGCGTGCTGCCGGTCTGTGGCTTCGTCGTCCACGTTCAGCGATGTTCTTTAATAAGCAGAGTTTTTATCTTGATGAAATCTTTAATAAATTTGAAAGTTTATTTGTCTTTATCTCTTCTCAAAGAAATCATTGCCTCTCTGAGGTCTAGAAACTTTACAGACACAGCCTCTCTTCATTCCTACAAAGAAACCTGAACGTTTTGATTGGGATCGCGTGGAATCTGTTCACTCAGTTGGGGAGGAAGGGGTCCACGGTGAGCCAGGAGATTTCCAGCCCGTGAGGAGCCCGCACGCTCTCCGTTCATTATATGCACTTCAACTAATCTCAGAGATGTTTTGTCGTGTTTGGTGTGGTGATTTTGGAGATATTTTGTTCTCTTTGCTTATAAACATGTTTCTATGTGACTGTAAATACGTGTGTATATTTATTTATTTCCTCTTCTCTCGCTGCCCCTCTGCAGAGACGCCATCACTTTCTGCCCACAGAGCCTCTTTTCCATCCTCGCCAGCATCACTTACAGTTTTAGAAGCTGTTTGTTTTTTGTTATGACAGATTCCTCGATTTTTTTCGTGTGACAAACATATCTGAAAATGAAGTAAGTTTGGGTCTCCCTTCCAAGTCTTTGTGCATTTATTTCTTCTTGTTACTGATTCCTTTTTCCTGCCTGATCGTGGCGGATCCGCGGTCCTGCCCACAGCTCCGCACGTGGAGGAGCAGACATGCTCGCCGTCTCCCCAAATCCGGGAAGGAAGCCTTCCACGTTTCCCTGTTAATTCGCCTGTCGGTATTTTTATTCCTCCTCTCTACCAGATCGAGTGACTTCCCTTCAGTGGTTAGTAGGCCGAGAGTCTAAATTATGAAGAGATGTTGAATGGGTCAAGAGTTTTTTCTCTGTATCTTTGGAGATGATCGTGAAGTTTTCTCCTTTATTTTGTTCATGTTAATTGATTGATATCTGAATGTTACACTGACTTTGTTCCAAGTCCCACTTGCTTACTGTCTACCTCGTATCTGCATGTTGCTAGGTTTAATGTAGTTGTTTACTAGTGTTTTGTCTGTGTTTGTGAAGGACATTGCCTCGCTTTTCTGGTTTTTGTAATGCCTGTTAATTTTATTAAGCTGTACTTTTCGAAAGATTTCTCCGTTTAAGTTGTCCTTGGCATGAGGTTTCTGTCATAAATTATTTTCAATCTTTTTGATGTCTGTAGGATATGGGTTAATACTTG
Source organism: Mustela nigripes (assembly GCF_022355385.1). Taxonomy (NCBI): domain Eukaryota; kingdom Metazoa; phylum Chordata; class Mammalia; order Carnivora; family Mustelidae; genus Mustela; species Mustela nigripes. Next base: position 2,109,615 of record NC_081562.1, on the reverse strand, counting down.
TTCTTTCCATCTTTATATTAATAATTTGTATTTTCTTCATTTCTTGATCACTCATACAAGGTGTTAAGTTAATCTTAAAATCACGAGTTCAACTTTTCAAATTATTTTTTATTCAATTATTTCTGCTCTATTGTTTACCTCATTCTATTTTCTTTGGATCTAATTTTCTCTTTCTAACTTTTTTTCAAAGGTTTCATTTATTTATTTGACATGCAGAGATTGACAGTGAGAGAGGGAACACAAGCAGGGGGAGTGAGAGAGGGGGCAGCAGGCTTCCTGCTGAGCAGGGAGACCCATGTGGGGCTCCACCCCAGGACCCTGGGATCATGACCTGAGCTGAAGGCAGACGCTTAATGACTGAGCCACCCAGGCGCCCCTCTTTCTAACTTCTTAAGGAGAAATTTAAATCATCAAAATTAAGTCTTCCTTATGTTTAATATAAGCATCTAAAACTGTAAATTTCCCACAAAGCACTGTCTTGGTGGCATTTCACAAACATTTGACTTGTTATATTTTCACTGTAAGTTTGAAAAATATTCCCTAATTTCTCTTGTCATTTTTTCTTCACTCGAGTTTTATTAGATGGCCACAGGATGCAAGACCAGCATGGAAAACTCAATTGTAATTAATTTTTTAATTTATTAACTAGCAACAGATAATCCGAAAAATTAAATTAACCAAACAATTCCATTCACCATAGCATCAGCAGGAATAAATACTTTGAATTAAACTTCACCCAAAGGCACAAGACTTGTACAACAACATAGATAAGACATTGCTGAGAGACATAAAAGACCTAAATAAATTGAAAGGAAACTCCATGTCCCTGGATCCAAAGAGTCAATATTGTCGAGATGAGAGATTTCCTCAAATCCCTCTGCAAATTCTACACAAACCCTCTTAAATCCAAGCAGGTTTATGCATAGAAATGGACAAGAATGTATATGGCAACGGAACAAAAGTGGGAAAAGAGGAACGAAACTGGAGAACGCACACTACGTGGAAGAGGCCGCAGTGATTAAGACTGTGTGCTGCCGGTTCGAGGGAGGGAGCCCCTCCCGGACGGAGCAAACTTGGGGATCACCTGCGCACCCATATGCTTCCCAGACAACTGACTCTCTTTAGACAAAGGTTTAATCAAAGTACAGTTGACATACAATGTTGCATTAGCTTCAGGTGTAACAGAGTGAGTTCTCCGCATTCTACATGGTACAGCAGGTGCACCGTGCGGAGCGTGGTCACTGTCTGTCCCTGTGCGCGGTCACCACGGTATTCGGGACTATTCTCCCCTGCTGCACGTCTCATCCCCTTGGCGGACTCACTTCACAACTGGAGGTTGGGGCCTCGTGGTCCCCTCACCTGCTCTGCCCTTCCCCACTGCCTCCCCTCTGCGACCACCAGTTTGTTCTTGGTGATTGCGAAACTGTTTCCGTTTTTGACACGGAGGTCAAAATCATTCAACGGAGGAAAGAAGAGCTTTTTCAACAAACGGTGTGAGGACAGTCGAATATCTACATGTATAAAATAGAATGTCTAGGGCGCCTGGGTGGCTCAGTGGTTAAGCCTCTGCCTTCAACTCAGGTCATGATCCCGGGGTCCTGGGATCGAGCCCCGCATCGGGCTCTCTGCTCAGCGGGGAGCCTGCTTCCTCCTCTCTCTCTGCCTGCCTCTCTGCCTGCTTGTGATCTGTCTCTGTCAAATAAATAAATAAAATCTTTAAAAAAAAATAGAATGTCTACACATGTAAGATAATATGAAATAAAATATACATAAAAATGAACTCCAAAGTCACCACAGACTTTTCTAGAAATACTAAAGCTAAAAATCTAGACTATATCATAGGCAAAATTTCTTGTAACCTTGGATTGAGCAAAAGGTTTTAGAGGTGCAGCAAAAGCATGATTCATGAAGATAAGTTGATTTTATCAAATTAAAAAACTAGCAATTTTTGGAAGGCATTCTTAAGAAAATAGTCACATACTGTAAAAAATATTTGCAAATCATATATCTGACAAAGCATTTGTGTCTAGAATAGATAATAAACCCCTGCAGCTCAGTAAGAAGGCAAATAATCCAATTAAGCCAAAGATTTGAATAGACATTTCACCTAGGAAGATACCGATACGTATCACCAAAAACACAAGATACTTGCCCAGTCTCAGCACCCAGGTGGGGCTTGCAGAGTAAACCACCAAGAGACTCCATTTCACACCTACGAGGCCACCTACACCAAGGGTGGTTGCGGGTGAGGACAGACTGGAGGCCTCTAGAACACTGGGAATGCGGCAGGGGGCAGCCACTCTGGAAAACAGGCTGACAGTGTCTTAAAAAGTTAAATCTACAACCCCACAATTCCAGCCCACCGAATCGATCTGAGACAAATGGAAGCTGGTGTGCATGCAAAGGTACGTGGTGGATGGTCACAGCAGCATTATCTGCAGAAGCCCCTAAGTGGGGACAGTTTAAATGCCCACCGACAGGTGAATGGAGAAACAAAATGTGGTCTATCCATTCGGTGGAACACTAGCCAGTGATTAAAGTAACACACTACGAGACGGACAACTCTCAAAAACGTCATTCTCAGTGAAAGAAGACAGACGTAGAAGACTCTCTGCTGTGTAACCTCCTTTACACGAAAAGCCCAGAAAGGGCACATGTACAGTGACAGAAAGTAGGTCGATGCTTGCTTCGGGCGGGCAGTAGGACTAAGGATTTGCTGGAACAAAGCCCGCCAAAACGCTGTGAAGCTGTGGTTCAAAACCAGACTGTGGCGATGTCTGCCCAAGTCTTTCAATGGCAGAAAAAGAAAAGAAAGAGGTGTAGTGTTCAATTTCCAAATACTTGGAGAATTTCTGTAGGTTCCCTATCATTACTAAACTGTAATTTAATATTCTTGAAATCCGATTAGTCTACCATGCGAGATTTCCACCCTACGGAACTCACGGAAACACCAAATGATCCCAAATGATCCTCAACTGATATATTAGTGTTACATGTGTGTGTCTACGTGTGTTTTAAGTGTTTGTGGATTTTAAGAAACTTAACTGTTCCCCATCTCTGGCAGTTGATAGTAAACAATTTCCTCTAAGATAAGGTTAGAACCCCGCAGCGACACCACGTTGTTCGAGCGTCCCTCGCAGGGGCACTTTCCGGTGTTGCTGTCCTATTTCACCCCTCAGCACACTCTCAACCCCCCACACAATGTCCATACAATTTCCCTCCTTTTCATAGCGGCTTCCCTGTGTTCCTCGATTCTTTCTGCAAATCTGAGAAGAACTCCCCTTAGTGTTTCTTACGTTTTGGCTCCTTGGTAACGAATTCTATCACCCTTCTTTCGTCTTTCTATCTTTCACGTTATTATGAGGGGCACCTCGCTGGTGATGGAGTTCTGGGGTAACCCTGTCGGCACTTTGAGGGCGCTGCTCACCTTCCTCCTCGGCTCCGGGGTTTCTGACGGGGAGTCCTGCCATGGGTTCTCTGTCTGCGGCTAACATACCTTTGCTCTTGGTTACTTTGAAGACTTCCTTTTTAAATTTGACTTTCATCCAGTTGTCTGTGATTATGCATAAACATGGTTCTCTCTGAATTCAGCCTGTGGGGAATTCACGGATCTTTTTAGATTTTATTCCCTTCAAATCCAGGAAAAACTTGACAACTTTTTTTCCAGGTGTTTGTTTGCACCCCAGTTCCTCTCTCCTCTCCCCGCGGGTCTTCAAAGACATCTCCGATCACCGGATATTACCTCAGAGGCCGTCCAGACTCTTCATTACTTTCTTTAACCTTTATTTATTTATTATTTTGGACTCCAAATTAGATAATTTCCATTGTTCTGTGCTCAAGACCTTGCATCCTTCTGCACTTTCTCTTAATCCCGTTCAGTAAATTTAAATAATTCAGATGTTGTGCTTTGCAGGTGTGGACCTTCTGTGTGGCTCGCCCGCCCTCTTCCATTTCTCCGCGGAGGTCACCGTGTGTTCACTCATGACAGCCATGCTTCCCTGTAAATCACTGTACATACTGAGAACTGCCGTCCCAACATCAGAATCGCTCAGTGTCCCTCTCTCCTGACGGCTCCTTCTAGTGTCTATGGGCTACTCATTCCCATTTCTCCTCACGGTTGATAATATCTTTATTATTCTCTGGACATCGGAGTGATACATTTCAGGGAAAGTCGATTATGCCCCCTTCCTTACAAATGTGATGAGGTGTTTTGGTGTGCCCACCCTCCCCTCCTCGAAAGAAGTCCGATCTGTTTTATTTTGTCTTTTACTTCATTATAGCGAGTGGGTTTCAGCTGGGACCTCCGTCCTAGTGCCTTGTGCTTATCCTAGAGCATTTCCTTTACTTTTTGGCTAGGGTCTTCTGGGATCTCCAATGAATGCCCAGGATGCTCAGTGAGAGTCTCTACTGAGAACCCCAAGGACCGCAAGCTCCCCGAGCACAGCGGGCCCCCAAGTCTCCAGGCACCGCTGCCCCCTCGTCACCCCCACAGGCTCTCACAGGGGCATCTGTAGTCTAGCCATTAGCTGAAGTTCTCCCCTCTCCATTTGGACCCTGCCTCACGGCCACGGGCTGGAAAGTGGCCCAGGCAGGAAGCCGGGGTCCTCCGTGCTCACCTCTGCCTCTGCCTCCCGGACGTCGGCTCGGTTCAGCCTCCAGCGCGATGTCGGAAGCTGCCTTCTAGCTGTGTCCGCCGGAGAGCAGCCCTTGACAGAGACTGACGATGGCCAGACACGAACGTCCCTATGATGACTTTTCAGTCTCTCATTGGTACCTTTTGTGCAAAACGGGGCTTGTCTTTGTAAGTGCAGTCCAGCCTATCTGTTTTGGTTGGTTTAAAGCCCCGGTTTGCTAACCGGACCCCGAAACTCCTCCGCACCTGTTTCTCTTGACGCCTTTCTGTTACTTAAGCTTGCCCTTGTCCTGTTTCTTCTCACGCTGACAGTATTTTATTCCGCTTGGGCAGCATGGTTCATTTTCGAGAGAGCAGCATGCTGTTGTTCTGGAAGGTAACCTCGTGTGCACCTCCAGCTTGGAGGCCGGCCCCTGCATGCTGTGGGGGCCCCCCCAACGGTCTGGCTAAACTCCCTCCCTGCGCACAGCTCCTCTGGGACCTGGCAGCATCCTGTCTGCTGGCCAGGAAAGTCAAGGCTGCTGACCCTGGCGGGAAGGCCCCACTTCTCGAGACCTTGCCTGCTGGAGTCACCCGCAGGGGCTGCCCTAACAGCCGACCACACGCGGGAGGCTTAACCAACAGAGCTTTCTTCCTTGGAGGCTGCAAGTCTGAGACCCACATGTTGCCAGGGTTGTTTTCTTCTGAGGCTGTTCCTGGCCTCTGGCCTTCTTTGGTTTGAAGACACCCATTTTCTCCCAATGTTTTCATGTTATCGCCCCTTTGTGCGCATCTCTGTCTGTGTCCACATGTCTCCTTTTCATAAAAATATGTCTTTGCCTGAGGGTTCAGCCCAATGACTCCCTCTTAACTTGATCATCAGCAAAGACCCTGTTTCCAAAGAGGCCCATTCACAGGGACTGGGGGTCAGACTCAGCATCTCTGGGGGGCACAGCTCAACCCACCCCATCTTCCTCTCAGCCTCTGCCTCGTCACGCGCTGCCCCGCCCCCTATGTCCTCCTTCTATGCCTGCACCCATGAGCCCTGATGCTGGGAGGTCCCCAGTGCCTGGGATTCACCCAGTGCACAGACCCACTCATGACTATGTCTCCTGCCAGTCTCAACCTGAAGGTCATTCCACCGCAGAGAAATCCCCGGGCCCTGGTGCCTGCCTCCGCACCGTGTCTCCACAATTGTCTGCTGTCATAGGCACCCCCTTGCCCATCGCAAAGCTTGTCCTGATTTGGGATGTGCCATCTAGAGCCCATTAGTGGTCTGATGTCAACGGATTGTATATGGATCATATTCACGATTGTTTCTCTAGGGTCTGGAATGATGCCTAATACACACACGCATTCACTACATGGGACAGAATGGGCTTTTGTTGAATTAAACTAGAGCGCTCGTTCTGTGAGGATTTGGTCGAGGGCTGGTCCGTTGCACTGATGATGCCAGGCCGCGTGTAAACACAATGAAGAGGGTCAGTTTTGTGTGTAACTGCCCACTGCCCAGAGAGGATCGCTCCTGCCACTGTGTTCATCTGGTGCCCCACCAGGGGCCGTGCAGACGCTCCCGGCGCTCTCTGGGGAAGCATTTCCTTGGGACAGGAGAAAATGCAGTGTTGTCATTTCCTTCGGAATGGTGTCAATTAGAAGTCCGTGGGAGAATCGGCACCATTTCCTTGCTTTATTTCCCCTGGGGATATGCACGTTTCATTCGGAACCCCATAGGGTGCCAGTGAGCCCAGGGCTGGCAGACTGCGGCTGTCAGTGCCAGGCAGACACCGGGAGGGAGGCCCCACCAGGACACGCCCAGGCCGTGGCGAGTTGCCAGGGGCCAAGCTGGAGAGCGGGTGGGCACTCCCGCGCCAACAGTTAAAGCACCCACTGGTTGAGATCGTGGCCCCCGTTCCAGGAGCTGGCAGCAGGTGGGCGGGCCGCCCGAGAGGAGAACCGTGCAAGCCTCGTCATCACAGCGGCGCCTGCTTGTAGAGGGTGGGAAGTGGGTCAGAGTCCACCGGGAGGGGTTTGGGGAAAACCATGGGTGCCCACTCACAAAGCAGAGCCCCAACCAGGTGGAAAATGCTCATTTCAGAAGGACAGTTAATGGCAGAGGCAGTGTTCATGAATGCTCTCTATGGAAAACATTACATTGTATTACAATATTATACAACATTGTGTACATTTTGTTTCCAAGGTTGTTACAATGATGCTTACAGCCCTATATTTCTGCTTATACAAATAGGGCATGTGCCCGAGACCTCACACAGAGCCATCGCGCGCAGAAACAAGGCTGTAATGATTCAGGGGGTTCCTTTCTTTTCTCGCTGACCCTTTCAATTCTCTCCGCGGGGGTCTTTATTCTCCTGTCTCGGATGAAAGCACAGTCGGCACCGTGAATTTCCTTCCACTCTCAGGTAACAGAAGATACTGAAGTCCACCATTAGTGTGCTCGTCCAGTGTGATGATCAAACCTTGCAGTGTGATTGGAAGTGGGGTTCCTCTCGCCTCTGTGCTTGGGTCTGCTCTGGGCAGAAGGCCTGTGGCAGGTGCTAAGGGCAGGACGAGCTTCTGTCTTCTCTCTCATCTTGCTGGGAGAATTTGGGGCTCCTGTTTGACTGGTCCTACTGTGCGCTGGCTGGCGAGGGCTGGAAGCAGCCTGTCTCCCTGGCAGGCCCTCCGGATGGTTTCTTGTCCCTCCCTGGTGGCGGGGTGCGCATGCAGCTCCCTGGAGGAGGCAAACGGCCTCTGGTAGAGCAGCGTGGGCACCCGCCCTCCTGCCACCGGGTTCCTTCCGTGACTTGCGCCCGATCTTCCCGAGGGTGAGATGGGAAATGATGCTCCTTTCTCTGGTTCTCCCTGCTCCCTTTGCACACAGAACTTCCGAGGAACTAGGGTCAGCCCAACATCTAAGGTCTCCTTGGCGATGCAGATGGGCTTTCTGCCTGGGAAATGGGTCGCTTGCATCCAGTGTGACCCAAGCTTTAGGGCCAACAGCAGAGGCCTGAAACCTGCGTGTGGCCCCTGGGTATTGGCTCAGAGCAGAGGAGGCTGTCTGGCTGCTTTCATTTGGGTTTTTCCTGCCTGGGCAGAAGGAACCATCCACAGGCTCCCTCTAAGCGCATCATAGCACTCGGGTGGGAGATGAAACTTCGGGGTAATAAAATGTGTTCATTCGAAGGTCATTATCTCTGAGGCAGAAATTTCCCTAAAGGGGAATCAGTGAGAGAAGGGACAGACCAGAAGTGACACGGGAGAGTGGGCAGCCACGTGCTCGGCCGGCGCTCGGTCCCCGTCGTGTGTGTTCAGGGAGGGAGGGTCCAGACCGTCAGACTTTCACTGCGGAGAGATTCTGGGAGACGGCCCAGCCGCTGTGCATTCTGGACGAAAGAGAACTGTAGGGTGACTTCCTTTAAATAAACTATTAAAGAAAACAAAAGCAAAAACAAAGCAGTAATGGGTTTTCAAGAAAGTGGTCAAGACGGCATGAGTGTCCCCTGTGCCCAGGCTCATGTCCCTGCTGTGGCCAGCACCGGGCCTCGGGTTTGTCTGACGTTTCCCTCGGGGTTGGACTGGGGTGGGGGACTTGGGATGCAGCCTTACCTAGGTGCAGGGCCCTCTCCTCTCAGAGAGCTTGCAAACGCCCTCCCGGTGTGGCTGCTGCTGTCTGCAACGCCTGACGAGGACACGGAGCCTGGGGGAAGCAGAGCCAGTGGTCCCAGACCCCAGAACCCTTTCTTGGCAGATCCTGGAAGAGAGCAAGTTCCAGGGACTGTGATGCTCAGGGAGGGGGGCTTTGGGTCCTACCCCGTTCGCCTCCTCACCTCGTCTGTGAAGTGGAGCTCAGGGCCAGGCGGTGAGCAAAGGAGGTGCTGGTCTCATTTCTGAGTGCCACGCCGCCGCAAGGGTGTGGACGGAACAGGATTGTAATTCCTGGGGGTCTACAAACCTCCCTCATTCAGGCCTGCGCTGTGGCGTCTGGGCTCCAGGGTCTACAAGGAGCAAGGTGCAGAAGGTGCCGGAGGGAGGCACGTGAGTGGCCTCTGAATGGCCCCGTTGAGGACCCTCTCCCTGAGGACGGGACGGGGTCCCGGGCAGGACGCCTCCTCTCACGTCGGCGCCCCACCTGCTGCCGATCGATGTCTCCTGGGCTTTCCTCCAGCAGAACACTTAGACCCTTTTAAGGCAGCCGGGGTGATACCCTGGGTCTGTCCCTCCGAATCCTCGACACCTGCCAAGGACCCCTCGCGGCTGCTAATTGAAGGGCACTGGAGGTTAATGGCAGGGCCTGGCACCGTGAGGCTGGAAGCCAGCTCTCAGATGGTGGGAGTGGGGAGACCTTCTGGAAGCTTCCTTTGTAAATGGCCCGGGTAACTGCTCCTCTGCAAGGGGAGGGATGGGTGATTTCCGCCGACGAGCAGGCTTTGCCCGTAGCCATTGCTGTGACAATGTGTGGCGTCGCAGGTGCAGCCTGCTGGGACCGACCGAGCCCGGCACGCAGGTGCCCCTCTGCTGTGGAGTGGCCAGGCGGACGTGGCGGAGCCTCCAGGTGCTGCAGGACAGGCATGGACCGGCTCAGGGCAGGTCCACAGCCCACCCAGGACGGACTCCAAGCCCATGGCTGCATTCACCCTCACCTGCCTTCCTGAATGCTGGCTCCCACGCATTTGATTCTGGATGACCGCCTCCCTGCCATCGGCCTGTCCCTGTCCCTGAGTTTCTCATGGTGTTTGGGTTCTGGGAGTTTCAAGGCCTGAGGGCTCAGCAGCTCTATGCCCTGGGACCTAAGCCAGCATCGGCGACATTAGAAAGCAGAATGCAGAACGCTGATGCCACAGGCCAGGATCCACAAGCCACCCCCTCCCCAGGTAAGGGGGACTGTCCTTTCTCTGGACCCTCACAGTCCCTGGGGTCCCTCTGGGTGCTTCGTCCTCACCCCCAGCTACCACCAAGCTCCCTCCCGGTGGCCCACCTCCCCCACCTGCTGGCTAACACGGCGGCCCCTGCTCGCACCTGTTACTGTCCCTACCGCTGACCTCCTAGCACTCCCCAAACCCAGAGTCCCCTGTTTACCATGTGCTGGGCCGCCTGAAAGTCAGATCTGCCGGGAACTGCCCAGAGCCTGGTCCGTGGAGCCTCCCGACTCATCGGTGTGTCCGGGGGCAGAAGAGCACCCGCTCCTCACTTGCTCAGTAAATGCCTGGTCCCCAGGCCTTGCAGAAAGAGCGTAGCCAGTGTGAAAGTCTGAGAAGGAGGAATGAGCACCATGTAGAATAAAACCAGCATTTATTTAATCAGCGGCACCAACCCCTACCCGGGCAGCGACACTGGAAGGTAGGAAGAGGGAGAGAGGTAGGGGAAATAGAAAAAATTATTACTATGCCTTGCACAGGAAGGAGCTGATACCTATGATTTTACTCTCGAGATTGACCCAGAAGAAGTTCAGCTACACGGCTTATTCAAGAGGTAAAGCGCTAGCAGAATGAGAATCAGCGGTTTTCACATCCCGGCTGCATGGTGTCCGTTCGTGCTGTGTAACCCGTTCACGCCTTTCGTTCTTCCTCTGTCCTCTTGTCCCTGTGTGCGCACCGGATCCGTCTGGGTCTGCGGCGGGCTGGGGGCGCTCGGCGGCCCTCCTGGGGCATCTCTGTCCCCGTCCTCATGGCTCTTGCATTCCCGGCTCATTCCTCAGGAGTCTGAGGCTGAGTTTCAGGGTCTGCTCTCGGCCTCTGGCTCTGCACTTGGTCTGGCCTCTCAGTGCCCGTGGAGCACAGTCAAGTCATGTTCTGCCTCCTGGAGGGGCTTTCTGCCATTCGGGGTACCCTCGGCTTTCCGAGAGCACTTCCCCGGCCTGGCTAACACGCCACTTACAGAGAAGGTGCGTCACAAACAAATGAACGTCAAACCCCCTTTTCTCCTGGATTTACTTTCAACTGAATTAAATGTAGCAAATATTTACCGAGTTCCTGCTGTGTGTCCAGGAGGTATCAGGGGGACTGAGCCAGTCGGAGGCCTCCCGCAGTCGGCTGAGAGACGCAGGACTGAGGTCAGAGGAGGCGGGCCTCCTGAAGGACGGTCAGGGGGCCTCGGGGGCCTGGCGTGCTCAGCGCTCTGGGGGTCACAAGGATGGGGGGTCATGCAGGCCAAGAACGAGGAGAAGAGCTTTGCCGTCAGACGCGGCCGGGGCCGGAGGCCAACGCTGGAGGCCGCCTTCCTTTCCAGACAGCCAGGCCATCGTCGTGCTCTGTGCAGGTCAGGGTCAGAGTCACACACGGAGGACCGGCGGGGCTGGGGGTGGGGACTGGGGAGTCCTGTAGGGTTGCCTGCAGCCATGAGGAGCTGTCACTCTCCCTGCCAGGTGGTGACCGTGGGAGTAGATTCTGCTCCCCACCGTGAAGGCTGAGGGCTCGCTCGGTCCACACCAGGCTCGGTGCTAAGCTCTTCACTCACATCCCCACAGAACATTTTGTCCTGAGAGTGTCCCCGAGACGGGGTGTATCAGCTGACTCAGAAGGGACTTCTCTGCCTTGAAAATGCTGGCCTGCATGACCTGGCGTCACTATGAAGGGGAGCCTAGGTCTGCCCCATGCCAAGATTCTAGGACAGACGACCTACCTCACTTCCATTGGAAACTTCCAGTAGCTTTGGTGGGCGACTCACTGGTCCCATTTTGGAGATGGCTCTGGCATAGAGCTTCCACGATGGCCAGGTTTGGAGGGATGCATGTCCCCACCAGCAGAGCCCACCTCCCTGAGTGGAAGGCCAGTGTGATCCCATGAGCAAGTTGAAAGGAACCGGTACTGGGAATAGCCCTCACCCCTGTCCCCAGACCGAGGACCGCCGGGGGACTTGGGGCCCCTCAGGTGACTGAAGAAGCCAGAGGGTGGTTCCAACCTTCCCCAGAATTGCCCCTCTGGGAACGTTTTCCTGCTATCTGCTGTTCCAGGTTGCAAGGAGTAATTTTCATGTCATTCTTACCAGTTTAGTCTTGGCAATTATCACTGGTCGCCGCCAAGGCCACGGGCTCCCCACCGGCCCACCCCGATGAGAGCCGGTCCATCTTTTATTCCAGAAGGAAATAAAAGAGAATAAAACAAACCAGCCCTTGTTTCTGATTCTAGATAATGGCTTTTCAAAGGTTCTTAGAAAGCACCTCTGCACCTTTCTTCTCCCAGGTGAGAGCAGACGCTGGAGCAAACAGAGCAGAGCAGTCGATGCTGTGGCTCCCACGGGGACCAGGGCAGTGCAGGGAAACGTCATGAAAGAGGCTTTCAGAAGACGAATTCCCCTTGCAGAACACTGTTCCCTCTGCCCTGCAACAGTGCTCGGACATGAGGAAAATGCCTTCCTCTAGGCTGAAGTCCCCTCTGGCCCCCTGAGCCAGTTGTCACCCACTGACCTGCATGATATTGTGGTGCGGGGAGCCCCCCATGGGGCCCCATGGTGTGGCCAACCCAGAACAGGGAAGAAAGCTGCTCCCTGGTGCCTGCTTCCTACTTGGCCCTGCCTCCGCCCAACCCAGGGTCATCCCTCCTCACCCCGGGATCTTCTCCACCTTTCCTGGGGCCTCTCCACCCAACCTGGGGGCTCTGCTGTCTTTCCTGACTCATCTCCCCTGATCCAGGGGTTGCCTCCGCCCATCGGGAGTCTCCTTTGCCCAACCCTGGGGTACCTTCTGCCCTTCCCGTGTCGACTCCGCCCATGTCAACGTCGCCTTCCCCCATCCCAGGTCATGCCAGGATCTCTTCCACCCTCCCTGGGTCATCTCTCCCCTTCCTGGGGTGACCTCTGCCATCCAGGGTCTCCTATGCCCATCCTGGGGTTGACTGCTCCCACCCAGGGTCTGTGTCTTTCAGCTCCTACTCACGGTTTCAAGTAGAGTGTGCAGACTTTGGATCAAACGGAAACGCTACTCTGAGCCAAGATTAGATTTAGCAAGATCCAGGTTTCAAGACTGGTTCCCTGTGAGGTCATTCCCCGTATTGTCCTTGTTTGGGAAAAGGGAAATACTATCTCATCACAGATTTCCTGTCAGGACCAGATACACGGGGAAATGTGAAAACACTGTTATAGCATGTGCTCCCTCAATAGTCATGGATTTCATTGTCCTGTGTTCTCCCCGCCAAGATGTTAGGACAGCAGGTGTCCCAGCTTCCTAGAACTGAGTCAGTGGCCTGACCCTTCAGCCACCCAGCATCCATCCACCACCATCCATCCATCCTATCAGTGACTCTTCATCAAGTGCTCAGCATGGTCCAGACACAGCCCCGAGGGCACCCTGGCTGAGCTCCTCACTGCTAAATGCTGTGTCCTTCCCCTGCCCAGGAAGCCCAGTCCCTCTCCCAGTCCATCACCTGGAACCACTCGTAGGAGGGTGAACAGCACAATTATTAGGCTGTCGTTGGAGGAGGCCAGGATGAAAGCTTGAATCAGCTTTGATAACCCCGCATCATCCTGCCTCCACTGCCCAGTCTGTTCTTAATGGAAAGTGAGCGTTTGTTCCCCAAATATTTACTGATTTCATTTTGTGTGCCAAGCCAGATAAAAGCTCCCGCTCAAAGACATTCTTTCTGAACTCACAGCTGTCCACTAGCTGGCTCCTGATGGGGTTGCTGCCACGCGCGGAACGCCTGCTCTCCCCGCCTCCAAGGCTCAGCAGCAAAGCGTGCTCCAGGTTCTAGAGCAGCGTGTCAGGAAGATGATGGGCTTTGGAAATGGGGCCCCACTTCAGAGAGCTTTTCAAAGTCACACAGCTAATAACTGCTCGAAGTCTTTCTCCTTTCCCAGAAAATAATGATCATGACACCTACTTTAGGGTCAGCATGAGAATGTGGTAGCATTTGAAACATCAATACCTGGGTTTCTGCCCAAGACAGAAGATGGAACACAGGCTGAGAGTCCTCTGATACTGCTTCAAACATACATACACTGACTGTAAAAAATACAGATCTGACTAAAAATAAGAAGGAGAATCCATCACGTGCCTGAAATACAGACAGAGTGCCTAGCCAGAAATTAAGACGGAGTCGGGGGTTCGTGGCTCACCACTGGGTACTGACATGTTCTTTGGGGTGGGAAGTGGAGCAGCGGCAGACCCTGTGTGGGGACTGGCTTCCTGCATAAGGCACTGCGACCTTTGTGGAAAGGGACATACCGTTTATACTTGGTGTCCAGCCCTCTAGAGTCAGAGGTGAGCCGATGTCCCCAGGTTGTCCGTGGACACAACACAGGATTAATAAAACAAAACCTGAACCTATGCCATCCGTGGGCACATGGATTTTCTGTTGTGTGTGATGTGGAAACTCTGAGTGTGCTCGAGGACACACCTGTGTAGCCTGGGGCAACGAGCCAACAGTGCACTAAGACCAGCAACAGTGAGGCCTTAGACAACACAGAGCATGCTCTGATGATGAGAGAGGAAGACTCATTTCAGAAAGCCACCCCAGAGACAAATAAACACGATAATCTCAAATAGAATTCGAGAAACGGATACTTAATGCTCAAATAGGCAACGCAGAGGCATCAAAAGAGCCCTAAAAAATACTATATAGTTTACTTCTGGTGATGATGGGCCAGATAATGTGGGCCAATATCTCACCAAAAAGAACCTGACAAGAAGGAGAAAACATTTTAAAATCACTTCATATCAGGGAGATATTAAGAGAGAAGAGGTATGGGACCAAGACGTGGAAAAGGGGAAAACTCGCAGAGGGGATCCTGACGGGTAAGGCCAAGCTCTTCTCTGGACCAGCAATGACCAGCAGAACATTCCATGGTGTTCTGCTTTCCCTCCGTCCAACACGGCAGCCGTGAGACACGTGCACCTGCTGAACCCTTGCCATGTAGGTTCTGTCCCTGAGGAGACGAATTTTAGACTTTGTTTAAACTTTCAATTAATTAAAATTTGGACACCTGCTTGTGCCTGGTGGCTGCTGCGTTGGGTAGCACAGCTCCAGAGACGTTTGTCGAATTGGGGGAAAGTAGGGGAGATGCTGAGAGACAGGTGGGAGATTCAGCTGACCCCGGATTGTGGGGAGAGGCAAATGTGGACACCAGCACCCAGAGCCTGACTCGGGGGTCTGTGAAACCGTGATGTTATGAAGCGCCAAGCCTCGCGCCGTGACCAGGGCCAGGGGTCAGTAAATGGTGGCCAGCGTGCCGAGTACGGCTCATGGTCTGCTTTCGTAGATGAAGTTTTACTGGAAGGCATTCATGCCCATTATTTTATACAGACTGGCTGCTTGCCCACAGCCCCGGCAAAGTTGAGTGGTTGTGACAGACCATATGGCTGCACAGCCCTAAATATTTATTCTCTGGCACCTTGGAAACAAAGCCTGTCGGCGTCTGACCAAGGCTCTCACTCCCCAGCTTCCGGAGCAGTGGCTGATGACAGGCCCAGGTCTTAGCTGAAGGGAGCTGCTCAGCCCCAGGCTACAGATGCTCTGGGAGTAGCAAGGACTCCCTGCCCAGTCGATGCAGAGGAGACACGTGGCCCCTCATCCAAGTTGCGGACGATCATGAAGACCATCGCAGCCGTAGGTCCACCGGCCGGACCAGCTGAGGCTCTGCTGTAGCCCCACGCGGGGTCCGCTGCCCCCTGCCGGGGCGGACCTCCCTGTGCTCACAGAGCTGCTCCCAAGAACACTGCCCAGCGCAACTTGGCACGACCTGTGTGTCAGAGTCAGTTTCCCGAGAAGCCTTCCCTAAGAAAGAAGTCTGAAAGCTCCCCCACAGTGGGGTTTGGGGTCTAAGGGGAATAAACCTCAGCTGGAAAGAGGGGCCGGGATTGTGTTTGCCTTGAGTAAGTGTTGTGAGGTGACTAGTTTCTACTCCTGGCCAGAAAAAAAATACAAAAGTCCGCCCTAGAAGGAGATGACAAAGTTATCTGGGACATCAAATAATCTCCACAAATTGCCAAATTCCATGTCCAGCATTTGCCAAAAATAACCAGGCAAAGGAGAAGACAACATGGCCCTAAACCAAATAAACCACAGGCAAAAGGAACATGCAGATCTTGAGTTATCATGTAATCTTTGGAATAGATCCGTTTGATATGACCAAGGAAAAAAAAAGACAAAACTAATCAGGTAAGTAGAAAATTGGCAACTAACAAAAGAAAACAAATGAAAAATCTAAGATTAAAAAAATAAGCAAAGAGATTAATAGTTTAACAGAAGGGTTTAATTCAAAATTAGTTGAAGCTGAAGAGAAAATTGAAACACTGGAAGAGAGGTCAGGAAAAACTATCCAGACATGTACTTGTGATAAAAGAATTTTTATTTATTTTTTTTAAAAGAGTTTATTTTTTATTTGACAGACAGAGATCACAAGCAGGCAGAGAGGCAGGCAGAGTGAGAGGAGGAAGCAGGCTCCCCGCAGAGCAGAGAGCCCCGATAAAATAATTTTTAAAATGCATTAAGAAAATAAGAGGCCTGTGGGATATGGTTAAAATTTAACTCAAGTCCCAGGACAAGAGGAAAAAGAATATATTCTAATATTTGAAAGCGATAACGATAAATATTTTTCAAAAGTGACTCTAAGGATCAAATCATACTAAAAATGAAGCTACAGCAGAATAAATGAGAAGAAAATCACAATTAATCACAACATAAAAGACTTCTGAAAATTGAAGGAACAAAAGACTTAAATATAAACCAATCAATAGCCAATCGATCAGTCAATCAGATTTCCTTCTGTGAACAATAATAAACTGACAGCCAATTTTTCAAGAGGAAAATGAAAGCCAAAAATTAGTGCAAATATTACCAAAGCGTTGAAATGATAAAGACAAAAAGATAACCAGAAAGTCTTCACATGTGTGGAAATCAAACAAGACCCATTTATATAAGTTTTTGCCAAAAAAATTAAATTAAAAATTGAAAAATATCTTGAGCTGAATGCTAATAAAACTAATGCATAATGGAAGTTATGAGATAAAGCTCAATTAATGTTCTGGTAGAAACAAATATTATTGAATGGAAATATGAGGAAAGAAAGTATACATTTGTCAAATAGGGTTTAGAATATACTTCAGGCAATAATTTTTTTGCTTGACTTACATTTAATTATTTACACTATGCTTTGTGCTTCTCACGCAGGCCCTTCGTATGCGATGGCAGTGGTACTGTAGTGATGTGTGCGTAGGATACCTTTTTAAGGAATGGTTCTGGGTCGTTGGATACCCATAGGAAAAATTATTTTGATCTCCTACCTCCCAAAATTATATAAAAAGCAATTCCAGTTATATTTTAAAATTTAAGTACGAAAACAAAGACATTTAGACAAGAATGCTAAATGATTAACACTTGTGAAATTTATCAGAGGAATTTTTGAATGAGCTTGAGTGTCCAAAAGATTTCATTTAGAATTTAGACACAGAAGCTCTAACTTTAATGGAAAAGATTGATGAAGTATCAGAACTTCTCTTTTTCAACGGATTGAAAAGAAAAGTCATCAGGTTGGAGGAAAGCGTTTACTACCTCATCTCCCAACCTTGGAATAAGCGAAGATTTAATAGAGAAGACGCACAGACGTTTACAGCAGCATTACCAGCAACAGCCAATCGGAATGAGCCCCGGTGTCCGCCGACTGGTGAACAGATAAAGGGGTGGTGTGTAGATACAATGGAATGTCATTTAGCCATCAGAAGAATGAAATCTTGCTGTTTGTAACAACGTAGATGGAACTAGAAGGTAGCAGACTAAGTGACACAAGTCAGAGAAAGACAGACGTCACATGACGTCACTCACATGTGCAGTAAAAAGAAAGTAAGACAGAAACAGAGAGGGAGGCAAACCGTAAGAGATTCTTAGCTCTCGGGAACAAAAGGAGGGTTGCGGGGGCGGGGGGCAGGGGACGGGCTAAGTAGGGGACGGACACTGAGGGGGCGCGTGGCGAAATGAGCACAGGGCGTAGGATATGTGTGAGGAGCTGCCCGTCAACAGCACAAGAGACGAACACGTTACGGTAAATGTTACTGATCCTACATTAGAGCAGTTATAGAAGGACAAGCTACAGTTCCATGGGACAATCAAGTGACCGTCACAGCGTTCTTTCGAGTGGCCGAATACACACGTGTGGACGTGTGCACAGGTGCGTATTAGAAACAGGGCAACAGCAACGCATAGCGTCAGAATCCGGGACACTAGTTAAGCCGGGGAAGGTGGAGTATCGAGGGACGAAGCTACGAGCTTTCCCGGGACACTGCTGATGTGCTGGCTTCCGCCCTGAGCGGCCGGTGCCCGGCTGTGTCCACTGATGGCAGTCTGTTAAGGGTACATTATGAATCTGCACCTGTGCATGTGTGCCTGTGAGTGTGTATGTGCGTGTGATAACTTCATCGAGAAAGTCTTACCTCGCTCAGATGCATGGACGGGCTTATGGTGGTGAGGTTTCCACCAAGTATTTCAGGCATGAAGAAGGAGCTAATTCTTAACTGAAGAGAAAATGAAAAATTATTACAAAATACTAAATGGCTCGGTACTCAGCTCGTATGCAAAATAATGTTTACATGCACAAAATATTGTAAGCATTGAATGTAAATCGAGAAAGGAATTATCACATATGCATGAGCTAATGAGGCTGGTTGTGGGGGGGACTGTTTTATGTGGGCTTCAGGGCGATCGTAAGAAAATCAAATCCCCAAGTTCTTTGTTAAGAAGACAGTAGTTAATATCTAATGATAAAGAATCAAAAATTGCAGGGACTCCTGGGGGACTCAGTCAGTAAAGCCTCTGCCTTCAGCTCAGGTCATGATCCCAGCGTCCTGGGGTGGAGCCCCGCATCGGGCTGCCTGCGCCGTGGGGAGCCTGCTTCTCCCTCTGCCTGCCTCTCTCTTTCTCTCTCTCTGTCTCTGACATATAAATAAAAGCCTTAAAAAAATTAAAAGAAAATTGCAAGAGAAATGCATTACTCGGGTATAGTCAACCTCGGAAGGGTCACCTGGAGTAGATCAGGCGACTGCTCCTGGGGAGCAGGTACGGAAAGCACTGTCACAGGGCTTGCTTCGTTTGTGTCAGAGCCGTGGAGAATCCTCTAGAGACTTGTAGAATTTCTAGAAATCTCCAGCTTTTAGAACTCTATATGTGTAACTCAGATAAAAAAAGAAGGATTTTAGAAGAAATCGACAGCTCTATCGTGTGTTTACATACATCGGTGAAATCTACAGGAGGCTCGGCTAAAAGGAGGAAGTACACGTTTACCTTAGCAAATGCCACACGCATCTAATAACTCACAAGTTTTGTGAACTCTCAGAGTCTAGGAAGAAGGCATGCCTACTCATTTCATTAAAATAGCTCGTGTAATTAAGACATCACTAGACAAGCAAGCACACAAAGAAAAATCTATCTCCAAGGCTACCGTAAACAGGTGAATAAATCCTAAATAATATTTAATAGCAAGATCAACCTTGTATTAAAGTTAATGCCTCCCAACCACACAGAGTTAATCATAAGAATATAGGGATGGTCAGAAAAACCTATCAGTGGGGTTATTACGCACAGAGAATAAAGGAGAAGCTTTAATGATCTCACTAGACGCTGTAGAAGCATTTGATGAAGGTCGAAGCCCATTCCTGACAAAAACCACTTAGAAGACAGAGACAGTAATGAAACACTCTTATCTTGATAAAAGTATTTACCAGAAAACTGAGGCGAACACCATCCTTAACAGTGAACATGAGTGATATTTTCTAAAAATCAGCTCAGCAAGGATACCTACAATGCATCCCTGTTTAATATTGCACGAAGGGTTCCAACAATGTAAAAACAAAAAAAAAAATAACATGAGAAATATGACATTATGTATATGAGAATGTTCTTTCCTACAAAAATGCAAAAGCATAAACTGATGAATGGCTCGAGCCTGTCACGAGAGCTTAGCAACCTGAGACTGAATATATCAACCGATGAAAATCAATAGTTTTTCTAGAACCAACAACAGCCAAATAGAAAATGTAATAGGAAAAAAAAAAAAGGATTTTATTCACAGCCAAAATAATAATATAAAAGAACTCCAGACAGTTCTAACCTATTGAAAAAGTAAAAATTGGCCTGAATAGGAGAAGAGACACAGACCACTGATCAGAGTCGACCAACACTCTAACCAACAATCCCTAAATCTCTGTAGCTTAGCCAAATAGAGGTGGTTTTCCTGCTCAGATTTCCAGGATGTGGACTTCCGCACAGAAATCCAGGGGCCCAGGCTTCTTCCATCTTGTGGATCTAATATCCTCTGACCCTGGGTTTCCCTGACGGGTCTCTGCACGCAGGTGGAAGACGGTGGCCCGGCGTGGTGCAGAGCAGATGGCTTCAGTGGGTCGGCTGGAGGCGGCTCATGGCACAACTGCCTCCTTCCCACTGTCTGGAACTTACTCGCGGTGACCTCCGACTGTGAGGGAAGATGAGGCATGCCGTTCCCTATGTGTCCAGGAGGAAAGGGAAAGTGGCTTGCGACACTAGTAAGCGTGTGCCACCCACGGCAGGACTCTGTGTCATGTCATTTCGCCTCAGGAATCCACGCATCCACCTGAGCAAATGCCGAGAGGTCTCACGATAGAGACTGATGAACCTATGTCTGGCTTAAATGGACAAGAAGAGGGTGGGAACAGCCGGCTCCGTTTTGAAAAGGTGCACTACAGGCTTGGACGTGGATGTGGGTTTGCCTGCTTGACGTGACCCAAAGTCGAATAAGAAAGGCGGCGTGGTCTCAGTGTGGTCCACGTGCGACGGACCAGAACGGGCTGTTGGGGAGCCGAGGGACTCAGCAAGGAATGTAATCCTAAGATTCCATTAATAGATGATGTAATCCTAATCCTAAAATTACATTAATAGATGATGAAAGTGATGTTTCTGTGAAACTGAAGGTCTAATAAATGATGGGGGGATAATTGACTACTTACTTGCTTCAAAGAAAGTACCGATGGGCTGTAACTTATAGTAAAGGTAAAAAAATTTCAGTTTAATCAAAAGCATAAGCCTGAAAAACACCTCTGTGAGCTGCGGTATGGGAAAGCATAGCCGTGTGGACAACGGTGGACGAACGCCCTGTGATAAATGACAGGACACAGAAAGGTAATGACAGATGCCAGAATCACAAAAACATTTTCCATAGAAAAAGCAAAATATTGATATTCAAATTTTACAAAGGATCCACACAAATCAGCACAGAAACATGACCCGCTAGAAAATAGCCAAAGAGCATGGACTGAAGGTTCATGGAACATGAAATAAAGTCGCCAATAAACACATTAGGAAATTTTCAAACAGAAACTAAAGTTTTTTTTCCATTTTATATTAGGGAAATAGTATAAAAAATCATAACAGGAAGTGTTGGGGAGGATGTGCTGTCTTTGCATTTTGCGGGAAGGTTGCACTGATGAGACCTTTTAAAAGGGCAGCTTGCCAGTCAATTGGAAGAAAAATGCATAGACTCTGATCCAGGACTTACATTTCAGGAATTTATGTAAAAAAAGAACCAACCCGTATGCATAACACATGTATGCACACACAGGCAAAGAATTCTTTTCAGTATTATCTGTAATTGCAAATGCATGAAAACAAATTAAATAATCACCAAGAGGGATACGAGTCAATTAATCATGGCAAATCCACTCAATGGAATCCTATAAATAGCAGTTAGAAATGGAGGTAGTCCGCAGGGTTGACTTGCAAAATCTTTAAGATATATTGTTAAGTGAAAAAAAGCAAGTCCTTGAAAGGGTATAATGTGATCCCATTAGTATCAGGAGGCACACACAGGCACACGCCGACAGGGAGGGGTGCGGACGGCATCAGGATACGCACCACATGGGGTACTTCGGCGGTGTCCGTTCAGATGAGTGCGAGGAAGAGGTAAGGCATGCATCGGAGGAGTCGTTTAAATTGTTCATTGTGTATTTCTAGAATTCTTTCAAAATGGAGATGCGTCAATATGTCAATAATAATGTAAATGTAACAAGATACAAGACAATCAAGCCCGTCACCTGCCTCCTCACTTCTCCCCTTCTTCCCCTAGGAGGGAGGTCCCTGTCTGTATTAGTATTTCCTACAACAAACTTCTCCTGCCCTACAACTTCCCCAGCTCTAGGGTTCTTGTCAATGGCTTGGTACCCATGTGTCTGTCCATTCCTGTTGCTTGCTATTGAGGGCAGGGAAGAGAAGGCTTAGAGGCAGGTCCATCAAAGGAACCTCCCTCAGCGCAGGTCCACTGACCCATCCCCCTCGAGGCTGTTCCAGAGCAAAGTGGGGTGTCTGTGTCCACAAAGACCAGTCAAACTATTAGCATTCCCCAATGTTTCTCCTCTGTGTTGCCCAAAGGGATGTGGAGTCTTCATGATCCTCTGTGCTAGTTACCCTGCTGACCCCTGCTTTCAAAACTCCCCTTTATTGATGCCTGTGGGACTGCACTGCCCTGGCTAGTCTCCAGCTCTCCGATTATCTTTTTCCTCTTTGTGGAAATTATCTAAATTCTTTTAGCTTCACTTTAGAATTTGGAGGTCCTTGGAATTACTCCAATTTTATAAGCAATTATTGAGCAACTAGAATGTGCCTGACTCTGTGAGAGGCAATGTGGCTCAGAGGCTATCTAGGCACAGAACCGTGCTTCCAAGTTTTCACAGCCCGTGAGTAAGAAAATCAAATCTGCCCAAATGAAACGAAGTCCTTGAATAGCTGCTAAGTATCTCCACCACGGTAAGTAATCGGGATCCCGAGATCAGGCTTAAAAATCACAGTGATGTGCTGGAGACAGAAATTTTTTTTCACCATCAGGAGGAATCCAGGTTCCATAAGTTGCTTACAGTGAGAATTAGGACATGTCTCTTAACCATATCAGCTCTTCACTTGGGAAAAATGACTAAGATACTCTCACTTCATCCACTTACAGTTTCAGAGATTCTCAAATGAATAGATCAGACAACTTGAACAATTATCTTCTTATATAACAATCACAGCATATGGGATAAATTCGAACAGAAATCCTTACAAGCATAGCTGAGTTTATATGAAATAAAAGGAAATCCCCTGGGAGTAGCAAGGTTTGATAACACGCCGGCCTAGGCCAGTGTTTCCCTGGGGCTATTTTCCAACTTATGAACTAAAATACTTTGTTTTAAACCTAAAGACAAACCTTTGGGTCAATGCAAGGGAGGAAGATATAAAAGTGACTCCTGAATATTCAAACCCTGGGAACTCAAAGGATTGTACGTTCAGTAGAAACCTACCAGAAATAAAAATCTACCAGCCAGAGAAGAGCGGGAAGTGACCAACCCAACCCTAGGACTTAGGGCAAAAGAAGAAGAAGAAGAAGAAGAAGAAGAAGAAGAAGAAGAAGAAGAAGAA
>NC_081562.1:1981108-2086655 GCF_022355385.1 Mustela nigripes | reverse complement strand
ATAATGATCATTTATAATATTAATCACTGACTCAGTTAGATCTGAGCCCTGAAGTTAGATTTGCTCTCTGGTTTAGGAAACTCTAAGAAATATGAAGTAAATCTTGGTTGGCAGTACCTAAAAACACTGGTAGAAACAACCTAAATTTTGTCTGTGCAAACCCTCTTTTTCTCAAATTTATCGATGGAATTTCCACCAGAGGAACTTCACCCAACGTGAAGTCACAATCCACAATCCCAGAGCATCTGCCACCAACACCGCAGAGAACAGCTCACAGAAGTGCGGGTTTCAGTCACCAGAACTATGAAATAATAAAACTGCCAGAGAAGCAGAGTATAAAAGGGCAAATGTGAGATAAACAAACCTTTCAAAGATATAATGCTCCCCAATGCTCAGAGCAGCAGTGTCCACAACAGCCAATGCCGTGGAAAGAGCAGAGATGCCCTTCAACAGACGAATTGATAAAGATGTGGTCCATATACACTATGGAGTATTACGCAGCCATCAGAAAGCATGAACACCCACCATTTGCATCAACATGGACGGGACGGGAGGAGATGATGCTGACTGAAGTAAGTCAAGCAAAGAGTCAGTTATCCTATGGTCTCACTTACTTGTGGAGCATCAGGAATAACATGGATGGCATGGGGAGATGGAGAGGAGAAGGGAGTTGGGGAAATCGGAGGGGGAGACGAACCATGAGAGACTGTGGACTCTGAAGAACAAACTGAGGGTTTCAGAGGGGAGAGCATGGGGGAGACGGGCTGGTCTGGTGGTGGGTATTAAGGAAATACGCACTGGGTGTTGTACACAAGTAATGAATCATGGAACACGGCATCAAAACCTAATGATATACTGTGTGGTGACTAACATAACACAATAATAATAATAAAAAGATATAATTTAAAACACCAGAAAGAAGCAGAAAGAAGCAGGATAATATTAACTAAAACAAAACAACACTGGAGAGGTTTAGAGAAACAAACCAAACAAAGAGAAATATTAGAAATCACAAACACAGTTAATAAAATTAAAACTCATGAGGATGCATTAAATGTCCGGTTTGACACAGATAAGAGAATTGTTGAAAAGAGAAGATAACCGAGGAGGATTTACGCGGGGCTCTTCAAGAGAAAGTTCTGGAACACATGAAGGAGTCGATGGAACAAGAGAAGTTGAAGTGGTCGGAGATCTAACAGAACGCCGTTCAATTTCCGAAGATACGAAGTAGAGAGAAGGCAGATAGTTGTTAACACGAAATATAAGGAAATGTAGGACTAGAGAGAGCTGATGAGGACTTAGAAATACAAATATTGTGGCCACACAAATATTGGCTCACATAAACAATTAATTTCCCTAATCAATTCCTGAGCTTAAATACACGTGGGAGTGGATTAAAGCGTGGAAAATTAACACAGTGTTTGGGAAAAGAGATAACTGGAATTAAGCCATTGTAGAGTCTCGGTGTGGAACAGAGGGGAGCAACACTGAAAAATTCTAGACGTGCTTGTAGGTATACACCCGTGAAAACCTTTAGTTCAAAAAATGGTGGAGGGCATAATTTCAGTAACGGTCGAGAGACGTGGAAAACCTGTATTGGACAAAATTATTGAAGTAGCAGCTACGAGTGTCAGGATCCCAAAATACAGAAGGGACAGAAGACGGGGAAAATGAATCCAACTGTATCAATATCCAGAATCAATGCAAACAGGTTAAACTCACAATTTAGAACAGAAAGTCTTAAATTCTATTATAAAATGTCTATGGGAATCTTTATGAGGGACACATTTAAACCAATTCATGCATATGCTGAAAAGTTAAAAAAGAAATCAAAATAGTTTACCGGACCACATAGCAGACAGGAATAGTGCATTCGACAACAATAGAGTTCACATTTTCCCCAAGCCAGGCCTCAGCAACCCCCTTCCCAATTGCCCAAAGATTGAAATCACAGCAAGTTATCTGAACACAAAGGAATTTACTTGTTAATTAAACAAACAAACAAACAAAAAGCTAGAAAAGTCCTTATTACTGAGAACCTGAACGATGCACATCAAAATGATCTTGGGTCAAAAAAAAAAATCAAAGTAGAAATTAGACAGTATTTTGGCTATGAAGACACAGCATGCAAAACCAGGTGGGGTGGAGCTGAGTCATGGTGAGTGGGAGAGTTAAGCTCCGAACATATATTCTAGAAAAGAAGGAAAGTCAGTTTTAAGAAGTAACACTTTAGAGTAAAGTAAAGATCCCATAGAGGAAAAACTGAGAGTAACAGAATAGTTATAAAAATCAATGACTTTATGTCGATAGATTTTAAATGTAGACAAAAATGAATAACTTCCCCCCAGGATACAATTTACCTTATAGACTCAAAAAGCAAAAGGAAACCAGGGTTTGCCCAAAGCCGTGAGAGAAACTGAATCAGGGGTCAAAAGCCCGGTTGTCGGTGACTTCTACTTCTGGTCAGGATCTAGAAGTTCACGAAAAACCTTACCTCCCAGGGCAATAGAAGGAAAATCCAGGACCAATAATTGCACATTTCGTGGTGAGAAGAGGAAAGAGACATGGACAAAATCCTAGGGAGAGATTTTCCGAGCGAGGTAGGTCTTTCATGGGTCCACAGGGAGCCCAAGAGCTTTCGCACCTGCGTGCCTGGGGCAGGTGCCTGCTCTGGGCATGGGTGGGGTCCCATAAACCAAAGACCTTCAAGGAATGAGGACACATTAGTTCAGCTTTGAATGTCGGATTAAGCCGGCAGGGGGATGCTGGAAAAGCCACAGAGTAACGGCTGCAAGGGAAATGCACATAAGATGGACGGTAGAGAGAGGGACGGATTGACGGATACACAGCTATGAACGACAGATAGACCGAGAGATGGAGGTAAGTGATGGGTGGACAGATAATGGACGGAGGATAGGTTATCGATGAGGTCGGTGTACGAGAGAGAGCGATGGGAATGACCGATGATTGGATAGATCGATAACGGACGGACGGACGGACGGAGGGGTGATGGATCCGACAGAGTCACAGGCAGATAGAAGTAATAGAGGAGGAGGCTGGGTGGTGCGGGTGTAGACAGGAACGATAAACGCGAGCGAGCCGGGTGGACAGCTGGACGCAGGAGCCGGGTGGACAGCTGGACACAGGAGCCGGGTGGACAGCTGGACGCAGGAGCCGGAAGGACGCAGCAGAGTATTTCAGGACAAAAATGGAAATTCTAAAATGGTTCACGTGACGTTCTAAACTAAAAATCATATGCTGAAATTTAAAAAAAAATGACAGACGCTTAAATCAGATCAGAGTCTGAAGGAATCATTGTCGGTGAAGTTGAAGACAGGTCGGTGTAAATCATCCCCGGGAGAGCAGAGAGGAAAAACGCTGAATGAGAATCGGAGGACGCCTCGCCCGCGTGCGACGTGAAGACAGCGACCCAAGCTGCGCGAAGCCGGGGCGGGGCCGGGGGACGCGGTCGGCTCCCTGAGTACATACTTGAACATCTCTGCCCTATTCCGTACGAAGGGACGTCCTTCCCCAGGGGCACGGCACTCCCTGAAGTGTAGGTATGGACGCACCGGAGTCCGACTGCGGGCAGCAAGAGGCCGGGAGACAAACTGGGCCGGGGCCGGGACACGGGAGCGGAGCGGTCCTGCCGCGGGCCTCGGGCGGCTCGCCGGGACCAGCGCCTGCCAGCGCGGAGCTCCTCCGGCCTCCGAGTGCCCCGAGGCCAAAAATACTGCCAGCCCCGATTCTGTGTGCGGCGAGGTCATGCTTCGGAGCACGACGTGAGTCCAGAGATGCCCCGGTCCGCCCTCCCAGGGGCACCGAAGGAGTATCCACCTGAGGGCAAGTTTTGCCAGATGGAAACACAAGTCGACAAGGAGGGAGGAATGCCAGGAGGTCTGTCAAGTGAGAAGATGGTGCGTTTGTTCTCTGGTCCTCACCACTTACCCGGAAGCCGACGCTGCGAACAAGCGTGGCGGGAAGCGTGGATAAGGTTTAGGAGCATGGGGGAGGGAGTGGAGGGGGAACGCGTCTCTGTGGGTTTTACTACTTCACATGTGTACACTAAAGGGGGTGTTCACATTGTAATTCAGGGCAGCCTCCGATCAATTAGGAACGCCTGTTGTAATCCCTGGAGAAACACTGAAAATACAGGCTTTCAACTCAAACCAGTAGAGGAGATAAAGTAGAATGGAGAATTGCTTTACGGAAAGGGAAGCAGGAACAGAGAGCCCGTGGGGTCCAGACGGGCCAGGCGGCCACACACGGGACAGAAGCCCGGCCACACGTGCAACCACGGGAGATAGAAACGGTCTAGAACTTTCCCCAAGGACGAATGGCTGTGGAACTTGCCATCCGGTCATGAGCAACAAGAACATGGAAAAGGTGTCACGTCCACCACAGCAGGACATCAGACAACAGGTTTCCCGGGTCGGCCGGTCAACGGAGAAAGGAAAACGAATCAGGTGAAGCCGGTGCTCACCCTGGGTCTCTGCCAGGACGTGAACTCCAGGCCCTGATGCGGGCGAAGGGATCCCACCCCCAGCCCAGACGCTCGGCGGCGTTGAGGAGCTGGCCTGAGCCCCCAGAGGCCAAAGCGGCTGGAACCTCCTGGGTTCCCGGGGAGGGCAGCTCAGGGAGAGGGGGCCCCGCCGTGAGACAGTCTGCAGGACCACCCCGGAGCCGCCCGCGGTGTCGTCTGCGGTGGGGCTGCAGCACGCGCTCCAGGGGGAAGGCCTGGGAAGGAAGTCATGACCCAAGGGAGAACACGTGATAAGGACTAGAAGAAAGAAGTAATTCTCTTCAAGAGTAAAAATTCTCTTTATTCACGGAAAATATTGGGAGATGCATGGGTCCCCGAGGTAACCCGCAGACAGATTTACCCGACGGGAGGAACAGAACGTGCCACTCTGGGGGTGGGGCAGTAGAGTCTGCGGCAGTTTCGTGGGTGGAAAACACAAAAATGACCATCACGAAATCAATGAAAATGGCCAGACGGCGAGGAGTGCGTTGAGGGAAAGACGAGCAGACAGTGGGGAAACGCGCAGGCCTTGCTAAGGGGCATGGAGGCGAGCCGAACCGGGGCAGGTGCGCGTGTGCCCAGAGAGGCTCTAAGCCAGGCGTGTGTCCCCTCCCCGTCCACGAAGGAGCAGGACGCCCGGCACAAGCCCCGCCAGGGCCCCTCACGGGCCGTTTCCAGCTGGTCCTAACCTCACGCGGGAGCGCGGAGGCGCGTGGCGTCCGTCCCCCGGGACGCTTTGCCGCGTCTCGCACAACGGTTTAGGACAAAAGGGACCCGAGGGAAACCGCGGGCTGCTGGCGATCGACAGAGGCGGGATTCCAGCCGTCAGCAGGAGACGAGGAAATGCCGACTTAGGACGTTTCGGCGGGGGACGCGGGTGTGCATCCGTCTCCGGCTGCAGGACTCTGGAGGAGAACGGGAACGAACTCAGTGGCAGCAAACATCCAAACCGTGTTCTTAAAAGGATGCTGCAAAAGCGACGTGGAGCCACGGGTGCCGTCTGGACGCAAGTATCGGAGCCGCGTGAGGGACGGAAGATCTGAATCGGGCCGCGCAGAGAACCGCCGCCCGCCAGCGACAAGGAGAACCACGGTAGGAAGTAGGGCAAAGGGCTCGGGGAAGCATCTCATAGTAAGAGAAGCCAGGGTGTGGGGTACATGTGTGAAGAAATACCCAGCTCGCCAGCTATTAGGGGAACACTAGTATGACTGAGTTCCCATTTCATGGGTGCTGTGGTCCGAACCCCGGGTCCCCCCCAAACGCCACACGTTGACATCCCGGTGCTCAGTGTGATGGTGTCGGGACGTGAGACCCCGGCAGGGGTTGGTCATGAGGGTGGAACCCAAGGTGGGCTTCCCGTCCTGAGGAAGGAGACCCCGGAGTGTCCCCCGCTCCCTCGGCACGCGTGCACAGCAAAGGGGCAGCCGTTGGCGTAGTGGAAGAGAGCGTTCTCCGCAGGCTCTGACCAGGCTGCCGCCCCAGGCTGGGCTTCTGGCCTGCGGCGCTGTGGGAAATGGATTTCTGCTGTTTCGATACCACCCAGTCTGTGGCGCTCGGTCCAGGAGCTCCGAGGGATCAGGACAGGACCTCCCAGGAGAACTAAGAGCTTGTACACCCCGCGGGCTGGTGAGATGAGAAGCCATGGGACCAGGGCGTGGCCGGGCTACGACTCTGACCCCTGCCTCAGGGCTGAGTGCACCAGCAGCCGGCACATCGCAGATGCTGGGACCCTACGCGCCGGCGACTTCCCTCGGTCACACACCCAACCTCTGGACCAGTGACCAGGAGCCCCGTCCCAGATCGGTCCCCGAAGCGCAAATTAGTTGGATGTCAGGGAAAATCGGAAACTGCGGCCGTCTATCCAGAGGAAAGCGGATAAATAAACGGCAGTATATTCACACTGTAAAATGCTCCGCGGAGAAAATGAATGCCCGGGGTATGGTGTAATGACATCTACAGCTCTCGGGAACGGAAGGCGGGCAGGGAGCCGGGCCGCCGGGAGACAGGTCCCGGTCCAGGAAGCCTCAGAGGGGGTGCGGAGCCCAGAGGACCCGGCGGTGGGGGAGATCGGGAGTCCGTGCCCAGGCCCTCGCCTGGGGTGGGACGGCTCGTTTTCTGGGCTGAGCAGCGGACAGCCTGAATTCCTTCTCTCTGGGCTGAGCAGCGGACAGCCTGAATTCCTTCTCTTTGCATCTTTCCTCCTGTCGGCCCCTCCCCGGCCCGGGCGGAAGGCTGTCCGGTGTGGAAGCCGACGCCGCCCCTGCGTCCCCCGCCCCCAGCTCTCTCTTGTGTCCTTCATCTCCGCGGGGTTTGCCTTCCTTGACTCCTGTCTTCTCGCCCGAGAAAGGGAGCAGGCAGGGTGGGGAGGGGAGGGTTCCTTGCAGGGGTGGGGCTGGGGCGGCCGGCAGGGGTTGCGCCCCCCCCCCCCCCGTTTCTGCATCTCCCCGGGGCTCCTACTCACCAAGCATTGAGCGTGTGGCAGACCCCGTGCTGCGCGTATCACGTGAGACCCTCATTCCCATCTCCCAAGACCCCAAGTCCCAGGCGAGAAAACGGAGTCCTGCCGGGCAGGGAGAGGAGGGCCCCAGGGTCACGGGCGCGGCGGGCAGCCTGCCGGAGCCAGGGCACCTGCTCTGAACTCTGCCTCCTTCCCACGCACTCCAGAGGATCGCGCCGATCCGGGGCCCGTGGGGAACTGGACGCAGAGGACTGCGGCGTCGGCGACGGGTGCCTGCGCGCTCTCCCACAGCCACCCCCGGGCCGCAGACTCAGCTGTGAGCCGTCTCGCGGCCAGACCCACGTGAAAACGGCCCAGAGATTCAGGGTCTGAAGGAATGGAAACCATCTCAAGGAACTGGTCCGAGCGTGTCTGCGGTGGCCTGGGAAAAGTCCCTCCTGGAGGCCATTATAAACAGAACAGGTGGGACAGGGTCATTTTCTCCACAGCGTCCCTGGGCGGGACTTAGAACAGCAGCACATGTTCCTTTCTCTCGGAATGTCCCACATTGTCCTCGCGACGGCCCCTCCCCTCCCCCGGTGGCTGAAGGACAGGAGATGTGACCGGAACCGGACACCTATTAGGGGCTGTTGAAAGGTTCCAGGTTGCCCGTGAGAGCAGGACTAATCACTGGGTGCCAGCCTGCAAGAGGACCCCCAAAGGCCCATGTCCCCGGTGTCCTGTAGTTGTGACACTGGGATTCATCATGAGAAACACGGAGCTGGACCTCAGGCCATTTCTGGCCTCAGAACAACAGGGTCTTCTATCACAGTCACGAGGAAGCTTGGTCCACACCTGAGGCTGGGGCTGGTCCCTGGGAGACCCCACTTGGTGGTGGGTGAGGGGGTGGGGCTTTTCTGTCTCCGCCCTCCCGACCCCCTCCCTGACCCCTAGAGCAGAGCAGCCGGAGTGGAGGTCGGATGGGTCACCAGGGGCCACTGAAGTCATCACTCAGGCCCACGTAACTGAGTCAAGACCCCAGAGCACCTGCTGGGGGGCCTCCAGGCTGGGGAGTGGGAGCGGGGGCAGGAGAAGGGTGCCCCCTCCCCACGCCCCGCCCTCTGCCTCCTTCCCTGGGGCCGCTGCTGAGCGCACCGTGCCTGCAAGCCTGCGGGGTGGGAGTGGGACGTTTCTCGGAGCTCTGTGAGCCCTGCTAGCAAGTTCACGGAACCCAGGAGGGGGTCATGGGAACCCCTGACTTGTAACCATCGGTCAGAAGCACAGGGGACGAGGGGGACTTGTGTCTGGCTTCTGAAGGTGGGGGCAGATTTGTGGGACTGGGTCCTTAACCTGTGGGCCCCACGCTGTCTCTTAGTGGACAGTCACAGCCAGTCCAACTGTAGGACGTCCGGTTGGTGTCCAAGGATCACTTGGTGCTGTGGTGAAGGAAAACCCACACTGGAACCAGAGTCACATCCTGGTGAACCCGGGTGTTGGCCCACAGAATGCAGGGAACGTCTGGGTCATGAAGGGCATTTCAGCCCCCGCTCGGATCTCTCAGATTGCTCGCTCTGGGGACACTGGCCAACCAACCACAGAGCCGCTCACGCAACCCACAGAGAATTCTCCATGGAGGAAACCTGAGCCCCCTGGGTAAGAGCTGGCACCAAATTCTACCCGCGTGGGTCCCTCAGTCGTCGACCACAGCCTGGCTAACATGTGCCCGCAGCCACACGGAAGACCCCGGTGAGGACTGCCCGGAGCCCACGCATCCGCATCCGCGAGCACTGGGAACGGTGGGAGCGTTGGGGTAGGTCCTTACGTGGCGTGGGGCCTGCAGGGGACACTCAGAAGGAAGCACCTGCCGCCATCAGCAAAGACAGGCAGCCCCACCTTCCAGAGGGGGTCCTGGAGGAGATGAGGCTGATGCTCCTGTCCGGGCTCCGCCCTCGGGGGCAGCGCTGCCGGACTGAAGACTTGGCCGGGAAGCGGCTGAGTCATGCCAGACCCCGGCTCGGACTGAGCATCCTGAGTCCCGGAGCGAAGGCCAGAAGAGCAGGTCACACACAGCCCCCACAGGGCAGGGACCAACCTCTGCCCCTTTGGAGGACACGGCCACATAGCTCAGCCACACGTGTCAGTGACCTTGAACGCCCTTCTTCGAGAGAAGAGGAACTCGAGCTTCTTCCTTGTAGCCGTCTCTGCGGAGGTTCCCATGCCCCGGGGTCTCCTGAGCTCACCGGAATTTCCTGCAGCTCCTCCCCTGGGAGCTGCTTTGTTCTTGGAGCATCTCTTTGCTTCTCTGATCCAGAGGGAGCCCCCCTCAGACGACAGGGTCAGGACCGAGGAAGGGTTAAGGACGTCTGACTTAGTCTTAAAGAGCCCAGTCAAGGCTCCTGTCTGAAAGGGATGATTTTTGCGCAGGCTCCCGAGGAGACAGGACGCTGTCTCTCTGCTCTGCCTGCTGAGAAGGCCTGCATTTCCGTAAGTGCGGAGATTACGGGACGCGGGGAAGGCTGCGGAAAGCAGGAAGAACACACTCTTCATTAACTTCTCGCTCCCTGATAGGATCCCAATGGGCCAGTGCGGTTTCTACTTTAAGACCCCAGCACAAAACCCACCTGGGCCTCGGGCACCTGGGGATTCCAGATTAGGCCCCGGGTACAGCCGAGTCTGGCTGTCGACTCCTGTAGGGACAGCCCATCCAGAGGGTCACCCGAGGTGTGTGCAGGTCCCAGGCCCCTTGTGAGCTGGGCTCCTGCTGCAGCTTCTGCTCTTAAGCCTTCAGAGGGAAGCTCTCGGCACCCGGGGTGAGGGTGAGGGGCCTGGAGGTCTGCTCACCACGGACCCCCTCCCCAGGTTTGCCAGCCCCGTGGGCAGCCAGTGCTTCTCAGCCGTGGGCAGAAGCGGGCCCCCCAGAAACGGATCAATGGGCGCTGCCTCTGGAAGGACCAAGAGCAAGCAGGCAGGCATGCGAGGGCTGAGGCGAGGTCCGAACTGCCCGCTCCTGCCGTCCCTGAGCTTTTCCCCCGGATTTTGCTGGGAACATAGGAAATCCAGGTGAGGTGCACTGTTCCCCAACGCTGGGCAGAGGTGCTGGGCTCCTGCTGTCTGCACCCGTGGCTTGGACTCTGCTACACGGTGAGTGAAGGACTCTGAGCCCCTGTGGCCCCCAGGTGACCGCTGCACGGCCCCCAGGAGCAGGGTGTTGGAGCTCTGAGTGGCACAGCGAGGCATAGGTCCCCAGCTTACTCGACAGTTCTGTTGTGGTCACACGGTGCGCCCACACGGCAAAACTTCCTGGAGATAGAAATCAGCCCGGTCGTCTCCTACCTGAGCAAGGGCTCCTACGGAACAGCGGACTCCTCCTCACGAAGCACGTGCCTGAAAGCCTCTGCTGATCACACAGGAGGTCTGGACTCACTTCCACTTGGCTAGGAATGACTCGCCGGTGTCCCATCACCAGCTTGAATTAATTCCTCAGTCCTCAGCCCGCCTTTCAAAGCCTTCTCTATGGTACCCCTGCCTGCAGTTCTCCGGTTCTGCTCTGTGTGTCGCATCCCCCTGCGCCGCCCTGCCCCTGTTCTAATGCTCCCTCCCTGCTTGGAGACAGAGCAGGGCGTGAGGGCTTGGGCTTGGGCAATGAGCCTGTCTCCCTGTCTCTAAAACAGGGATGCTGACAGTCCCTGCTCCGTGGGTTTGGTAAGAAGGTTACATGGGGACTCCTGGAAGGCAGGACGCAATACCTGGTGTGTGGCTGATGCCCAGAGACCAAGCACCAAGGATTATGATACGCTCCCATGAAAGCCAACGTGACTGTGACTGTCCCCCGGGGTCTCCTGCCTCCTTCCTCTGGTCCTGCCTCTATTGGCTCACTGCCTTCCCGGTCTCTGCTGGCATCACCGAGCCGAGGACCCTGCTGCCCGCCGCGGGGGGAGCCTGGACAGACGGGGTGCTCCTTACGGGAGAGTTCCCCCCAGAGGGAAGCCTGGGGCAGCGCAGCTGGCTGGACGCCGGCTGGAGCACAGACGGTTTCCCAGGACGGGATTCAGTGCGCTCCCCCCACCGCTGCCCGTGCTTCTCTGAGTGTCCGCCAGAATCCGAGCCCGCCCGCGAAGCCGGAGAAGCCGCCTATCGAGGAAAGCAACGATTGTGCGCAAATACGGTCAGAGCGCACGGATTCTGCAGGCGGACGGTGACGTGGAAGCACGGGGTCCACGAGGACTGTCACCTACTGTCCAGTGCCCTTTCCTGCACGTGCGTCACAGGCAATGTAGAGGTGGGGACACGGAGGCACGGAGAAGTCGCCCGCCACAGTGCGCCGGGGGGCAGACCTCGGGGGATCCACCCCGTACGGGGGCCCCGCCCAGCACAGCGGCGGGTGTCTGAGGCCCAGAGAGAATCAGGTCCTGCCCGTGACGGACTCGGACACTATTCCCGGTCCCTGGAGTGGGAACGTTGCAGGGGCATCCGCTGTCCCGTCTGGATGCCCTGCTTCCTGGCATGGGGCATCCTGGGTGAGCACCAGCCCTACAGGCCCCTCGTCAGCAGGTGAAGGTGGCTGAGGATGACGGCTTCCGGGGGTCCCAGAGCTGGGCTCTCAGCCAGTCCGGCTCTGCTCAGGCCGGGGTCCGCAGGGTCACCCGATGAACCCAGTGGCCACACTGCATTTCCAAGGACAGCCTGGGCAGTCTCTCAGGAAGTCTGGACCTCAGGACGGGCCGACGTGCCCCTTCTCCCTCCACTCAGGAACCTGACTGTCACAGACAGGCTCTTGGACCCCGAGGACCCGACACGGCCAGGCTTGATAACCAACCCCGGCTTCCTGCAGCCACAGACTCCCCACACCACGACCGTCCACGGCCTGGCTCTGACCCCCTTCCACTTGCTCTCAGAGCCCCTTGTAGCCCAGACTTAGCCCCTCCTGGAACCCGAGCTCCCTAAGGCCAGTGAGCTGGAGACTAAGCACAGAAATGGTCATTTCTGAGCGTGGCCTCTGCCCCCATAGGGTCTCCAAGGCTTTGCTTGGAATCCCCTGGCCCATCTCCCGGCTGCTGGGCCCGGAGGGGACGTCCACATTCTGAGGCACGGCTAGTAATCGATGCCACCGTAGAATCAGAGGGGGGGCAGGGGGCACGCGGTTGGGGTGGGGATAAAAGTCTCTTGTATTGGACACATATGGCCCACGGGCAGGGAGGTCTAGAGCCGGGCGGCCACAGGGTCGTCCGAGCAAGCGGAGAGCCGGGGCTGGCAGCCGGGCACTGAGGAGCGAGGACAGGTGGGCACGAGGGACCGGTAAGCTGGCTGGGCCAGGGTGAGGGGCGCACCCTTCGGTGCTGCTCACGCTCCGTCGCCCTTGGAAAGCCGGCCTGGTGCCCAACAGAGATGGGCTGACGTCTGGCAGCTGCTGGGAGAAAGGATTTCCTGCAGAGCTGCTGACGGACACCGAGGTCCCCGAGTCTCCCCGGTGCACACATGCCACCTCGTTCTTAGTGGCTAAGTATCCGTCTCAATGTCCGGCTCCTCCAACACCCTGCTTTGGGTTTAAATACCGACTACGGGCACGTCCGCCATCTGGCCGAGGAGGACCTGGTCTTGGCCTCTGTGCATTGGAGGGCCCCCCAGATTTGGATCTCACCGTGGTGAGGAGGGGCTGGTCTTACGTGTCCCTGGGTTTTCAGGCGGCTCCGAGCCCACGTAGGCTGGAGGCCCAGTTGTCACATGCTCCTTAGGCTTGGAGGTTATTCTGGGAGACTTCCAGCAGGATTCCCCGGGAAATGCATCAGGAGGGAAGGGATGTTCGTCGAGCCTGTGGATGAGGGGCTCAGCAGCAAGAGAAACACAGCTTAAATTCCATCTCCGTACAACTTGCAGCCCACGACGGAGACCCGAGACAGGCGGAACGTGACCTTCTTCAAGAAACTCTTGGCTGCCTTAGTGCCTTCGTGTTTATGTTTTATTAAAGACTTCAAGGAACCTTATCTTAGCAGCTGCTAGTCCCTCGAGGTCCTGAAAGCTTTGCTTCCAAATTCCTTAGAGACTCACGCTCTCCCTAACCCCAGTAATTAAAAAGTGTAGGATCGACCACTCCTCACCGTCCCAGTGCAGCTCTTCCTGCCCACGGGTCCTGTCCTTGTGCTATAATAAAACCACCTTTTTTGCACCAAAAACATCTAAAGCAAACCTTCTTAACCATTTGCTCAAAAACCCCCACAACTTCCAAACTTCATCACTACGAAACCGGCAGTGGTGGCCGGCTGACGGTAGCGATTGCCTGAGATTACATGGCGACAGGAAGAGACTCCTCTCATCTGTGTGACCCGCACACAGCCCGCGGTCCCTGCGTGCAGAGAAAAAGTAGGAACGGCCCGCTGTCTGGAGCCGACCTTGGCCGTGGGGTCTCCTGGGCCACCTGCCCTGTGTCCGCTCAGTCCCATGTCACAGGTGTGCCAGGGTTCAAGTTCTCCTGGGGTACACCACGCACGCGGAGTCTCCTGTTGGCCCTATCTGGATGTCCGTCTCATTTATCGACACGGGGTCCAGAATCGCCGTGTCCGTCTCCGAGGTCCCTGAACGTGCTCTGGGAAGTCCAGTGGTCAGCCGCGCACTCTGTCTTTGAAGACGCTGTGTACGGAGACTGCACTTGCTGTGGGGGCTGCTGGGGGGCAGGGGCGGTGTGGGCTCCTCTCGGGGGGGGGGGGCCCTGAAACGGAACGGTGCAGACACGTGCGGCAGGGAGCAGGAGACAGGAGCGAGCCGGTGGCCTCCAGCAAGAGAAGAGCCCGCGTGGCTGAGCAGAAAAGACTCGAACGGGTGCGGGTGTGCTCACCGCTGCGAGCCTCCTGAGCCCGCCCGAGGTCACTCCGGGTTTATCTTCAGCCCGCGGGGAAGCGCTCCAGGGCTGTCCGCGCAGGGTGGGACCCCATCCTGTTTGAATGGCAGCGGTCCCTTTCCTGCCCTTTCTCCTTCCCGTCTTCTCTCCCGCTCCCTGCCTGCCTCCGTTCCTTCCTTTGAAAGACTTACCTACTTCTCTGCGGGAGAGAGGGGACACGAGAGCACAGGGGCAGAGGGAGAATCTCAAGCCGACGCCCCGCTGAGCCCAGAGTCTGACCCGGGCTTGATCCCAAGACCCTGAAATCATGACCTGAACTGAAATCGAGCCGGTACTTAACACACTGAGCCCCTCGGGGCCCCCAGTTCCCCGTCTTTCTGACCACTGTGTGCCCACCGAGGCAGGGAGGGCCGGAGCGCCGTCCCGTCCCGTGAAGGTTCCTGCCGCTGTTGGTCAGCCCGCACAAGCCACGGCAGCCCCTAGTCCTCCTGAACTCGTGCGTGCGGGGGAGGGAGCGTCTCTCAGGAGAGAGGGACCGGGGTTTCATCCGTTCTTTTAAGCCGGACTCTCCAGCACCAGGAACGGTGGCCCTTCAGCCACTGATGAACCCCTGAGCCTCTGGCCTCTTTTTCTCCCTCTCGGGCCGAGTCTCTGTCCAAGTCCTTCCGAGCTCAGTGAGGACATGTGTCCCGGGTCCCCACCGGGCTGAGAAGCCCAGAGACGCATCTGCGGGCTCAGGAACGTCCCCAGCACACGGTGTTACAGACATCGCAGAGGCTAAGTGGATCGTATTAAGGGAAAGTCTAATTTACAGCTTCTTAAAACGGCGTGAAGTTCAGAAAGAGAGAGAGAAGGAATATAGCAGCTGCAGCCGCACTAATTTTCCTGGACGCCCGGTGGCCAGAATTCGTAAGACTTGAATTTCAAAGAGCCTGGGAACTTCTTCCCGATTCATGGAGAGGCTCCTTTGCAAACCGCTTGATTCCTGGGCTCATCACGGATTTTATGAATTTTGTATTTGTTCACCAGAGCTCTTTGAAGTTTTATCCTTAGATAGCAAAAACAAAAAAACAAAAACCCAAAACCTAAGTAGGACCTTTCCCTTTTTTTTTTTTTTAAATTAAGAAAGTGTGTGTGTGTGCGGCTGCGGCCGAGTTCATATTCAATAAAGGCCG
Source organism: Mustela nigripes (assembly GCF_022355385.1). NCBI lineage: Eukaryota > Metazoa > Chordata > Mammalia > Carnivora > Mustelidae > Mustela > Mustela nigripes. The sequence continues at coordinate 2,071,689 of NC_081562.1, read as the reverse complement.
GAGGGTTGCAGCGTGAACGTGGAAGCAAACAGCTCCGTGGAAGCTCACATCGGGGAGCGTGCGGCGTTCGGGATTGACGATCCGAACTCTGCCGGGGATGCTGGGGGCGGGGCGGTCGCCGCATCCCGGAGCTCTGAGCGCGAGATGCTCAACGGGGTGGGTGACACAGTTCATTGTTGCAGAGCGGTGACAAACATAAAGCCTACGCATGTGTCTGTGGGTGTCTGTGGGCATCTCGGCATTTTTACACATACACCGTGTGCGCAGATGTGCAGCGACGTGCTATGTGTGCACACAAGTGTGTGCGCGTGAGGAGTAGATGGTACGGGTTTGCCGGTGTCACAGGGGAGGGGAGTGGAGGGGGGCAGTGGAGGGAGAGGCCAATAAAGAAATTAAGAAGTGATGCATTTGGAGAAAGAGTGTGTTCTTCTGCGCTTGTCAGGCAGGCTGATGAGTGTGTACATAATAGATTAAATTTAAAATTAAAAGGAAACGAGAGCCGGGTGCCGCTCAGAGGATGAAATAAATGAAATGATGTCCAAGGAAGCGCTGGCTCAACGGTGAAATGGAGTTCGGCGGAAATTATCGTCATTGTCGTCAGAGCCGCTGTCATCGTTGCTAAGGACTCAACTCCGGCTGGGTGAGGACACCGGCCTGTGGCCAGTTCTAGGCAAACATGACCGCTGAACGTTTGCCTGTTCTATCTGGGCGTCCCCAAGCTCTCGTTTGGCCATTCCTGTTCCGGAGGCAGCCCCCACCCCATTCAGCTGCCCACCCAGCGCACAGTCCGCTACCTTCTTCTCCCCCAAAGCCTCCTCTAAAATGGCATTGGACTGGCCAGTGACCCCCTAGCTGTGGCCTGGCTCAAAGCTCTCTGTCCCAGAGGAAAGGCTGACACACTCGTAAGGCTCCGAGCTATCTGCGCGCAGCCGGTGAGGCATGCCGGCGACAGGCCAGGACGGTGACTCCCCATCTGACCTGCAGCTGCCCCCAGCCCCGGCACCCTCGCTCACCCCCAGTGTGCCCATCGCCTGGAGTGAGACACGGGTCTGTGCTTGCCTCCTCAGTGGGGGTGCTGGCCGGTGATGCTCGAGTGTGAGTGTAACCGGAGCGGGTAAGTCTGTGCCGACGTAAGGGCGGACGGCAGCGCGGTGCTGGAGGAGAGGGGCCCATCCTTCTGTGAGGATAGCATCGTTTCCCCAAAGCCAAGAATAAAGAACTCCAGGCAGTTAGGGGAGAGCATTAGGAGATGAAAAAGGGAAAGAAGATGAGCAAATGCATTAAAGGCCACGAATAAGACCAGGACCATGTCTGGGACAACAGAAGCCCCCAGAAGCTGCTTTCCCAGCAGCGTCGAAGGCGGCTCAGAGGGGCAGAGCTGAAAAGGACAGGGACACAGCAGGTCTCAGTTGGCCGTCAGCTGATGTTTGTTTAGGGAATGAGGGTACACTTATGGTGGAGACCACTGAGTACAGAGCTGCTGAACCACTATGTGGTTCGCCTGGAACAGTATGACATTGTATGATCACCATGCTTCGAAAATCAATCAATCAGTCACCTCTAGTCCTCCAGAAAGAGAGAGACTGGTTTAGACTGCACTGTTCTCCTCCCTATGATAACAGAATTCCTCCCAGAAACTTCTATCCTGAAGCCTTGGGGTGACCCCGGGATGCTCTTATTGTCTCTGTCATTAGGCAGGAAGGCAGAAGCTGCATTAGGTAAAGGCCAAGCCATTGCTCTGGCCCTTGGCTGGCTTGATGAGACTCTATGCGACCATCAGGTGGCCACCCTGTTCCCGCTGTATCCTTTTCAAACAAGTCTCCAAGGTGGGTTTCTCTGAGTCTGTTAGTGAAGAAGTATTAAATCCCAAGACTGCAGGATCACTGTCCTAGATTGCTTGAGCCTGGGGAGATTCAGGAAAGGAATCTGCGTATTGGTGCAAACACAGCAAGAAATTTCCTCTGTGCGCATGACAGAAGAACAGGACCAGATGAGCCTTCCCGTGTAAGACCCACAAGCTGGTTGGAAGGTGAAGCAGTGGTGTTCAGGACACTGAACGTAGAGCAGCAAAGGGGCTGATTCCCGAGAGATGTTGAACAAATGCGGAAGGCCAGGGATTGCCAAAGATTTGCCACCCAGAGGGGTTTCTAGAGAGAAGCAAATCCCCCCTGCTCTGGGGTCCAGCACACAGGGCTGACCTTCCCGGAGGCCCAAGGCAGCAGAATTTGCTGGGCACAGTGTCAGGGAGACACCGTGGAGACGCTGGGAGACGGGAAGCTCATCCTCGGGACTGAGTGCTGCTCTGCCCCTGTGTGCCCACGGGGAACTGGAACTGCCCAACACGGGGGCTCGGGGCAGGGGCGGGGGAGGGGCGGGGAAGGAGAGCGCCAGCTAGAACCATGCCAGCAGGTCACGTGGGCTGGGGTCCTGTTCCACCCACCAGAGTGAGAAAAACCCACAGCTTATGGGGCGTTCGGTGCAGCACTCAGAACAGTTTCGGCTTGGAAATGAGAAGAAATGTCAGTCACTGAGAACAGACCTAGAACCGGCAACGAGGGGAGCATTAGTGGCCAAGAATGTGGAGGCGTTTGCATCCGAGGGTCCGAAGGAGCCATCACATGTGTCCCACCGAGACATGGAGTGCCACACAGGTCCCCGGGGAGCTGACACACCACAAGGCCTGGCGTGAAAAGTCGTCCATGAAGGGATAGTGGCAGATGAGACAATGCAGAGAAAAGGCTTAGTGAACCTGAGGAAGTGTCTGTAGGCGTGACCCAGATCAAGGAAAGCGTCGGCAGGCCAGCAGCAGGTTCAGGAGACCTGATTCACATGCAGCTGAGTCCCCGAGAGAGAGGACAGAACAAGGATAGAGAAAATAGCTGAAGAAATAGCAGCTGGAAAGCAGTTCAAGTTTGACAGAAACTACAAACCTACTGATCCATGAAGCTCCAGGAGCCCCTTGAACAATAAACATGGGGGAAATCACACCAAGGAATGTCCGAATCCAACTGCTTTGAGGCAGAGACTAAGGTGACGGACTCTTCACAGTAGACATAATCCTTCTTGTTCCTTCTGCTAAGAACAGCTGGAAACCCTGTGCCTTAGACACCAGTGAACATGAAGCAGTTCTGAAAGGAGAGAAGACGGACTGGCCAGGACCCCGGGACTGAGAAGAGGACAGAGCGCTGAGTCGCTGGTATTTAATTGTTCATTTATTTTGCATCGTTAGCCTGGACTGGGTACCAGGAAGCTGGGTCCTAGAAGCACCAACAGGCACAGATGAAATCCCCAACAAGACCCTGCTCCCTCTGACCAAAGAACCAGGAGGACCAGGAGGGACTGGCCCTGTAGACAGAAAACGTTAGGCAAAAAGTGCTCTACTCCAGCCAAATACAACAGGAAAACCTGTGACCTGTTCCCGGTGCCCTAGAAGATGAGAGAGCGTAGTCTTCCTCTCTCTATGGGTTTTAACATGGTGAACCCGCCCCTCCAGCCCACTGGGTCTGGTCCAAGAGCTGAGCAGGACAACCTTGTCGTCCCACCTCCAGTGTCAGCGGGAGGGGGCTCTCCTTGTCTGCAGCCAAGACACCGCCCGCGGAGGTTTAAGGGAGAGGCTGAACCCCCAGCCCCTCAGGATGGGGAGCTCCTGCCTGCCCCCAGAGTCAATGGAAGCCAGGTGGAGATCCTGGGCTTCCACCAGTAGTGACCGCAGAGGGGGGGTCAACCTTCTCCCACCACAGAGGCTTCGGAGGAGACCTACCAAAACACAGACTTAAATTAAGACTGAGACTCTCACAAAGTGACATCCAGAATGTCCAGGTTTCAACCGAAAATCACTCATCATGCAAAGAACCATTAAGATCTCAACACGAATGAGAAAGAGAATCGACAGCTGCCAACATTAAAAGGACACAGATGTTAGAATTATCTAAAAAGGATAGTTAAAAAGTCACCATCAAAAATGCTTCAAAGAGAATTTCAATCATTTAAGACACAAGTGAAAAAATATATATATAAAGTTTCAGCGAAGAAATAGAAAAGTTCAGAGCTGGAAGTTCCAGAACAAAAAATAGAAATTGTGAAACTGGAAATTAGCAGAAATAAAAACCCTCAATGAGTTCAACAGCAGGAGGAAGAAAATAAGACAGAGGTCCAGTGAGCTGGACATAGAACAATGGAAAATACACAATCTGAATAAAAGAAAAACTAAGAGAAATTAAATTTTAAAAATCATCAGATTTTCAGGGGCATGGGGACTGTGACAAAGGATTTAGCATTTGTGTCTCAGGGGTCCTGGGAAGAGGGAAGAAAGACAGTGATGCTACGAGGTATTGAAATTAAAAGTGGCTGGACATTTCCCAGATTTGTCAAAACACATAAATATTCAGTTTCAATAAGCTGAGCATATCACAGCAAGATAGACCCACAAAGGATATCTGTAGCCAAGACATTTTCACTGGAGAATTCTATGAAGCATTTAAAAAATTAATACCCGTTTTAGACAATCCCTTCCAGAAAATTGAAGAGGATGGAGCACTTCCCAGCTCACTTTCTGAAGCCAGTGTTGCTGATGCTAACGCCAAAGACAGTTAAAGAAAAATCAAAAATAAAAAAATAAAAATTGTCGACTAATATCCTAATATGAATATAGATATAAAAATTGTTAACAAAATACTGTCACAATTCTAAACAAAATACAATGATATATAAGAATATTATACACCATGATCAACGGAGGCTTGTTCCAGGGGTCAAACTATTTGAACAACACACATGAACAAAAATATTTGAACATAAGTATTTGAACATCAATAAAATCAATACACAATATTAATAGGCAAAAAAGTCTCAATCATGTCAATTGATGCAGAAAATCATTTGACAAAATTCAACGTCTATTTAAGCTATGAAAGAACCCCATGTCTCAGAATATTAAGAATAGAGGAGAACTTTGTCAACTTGATAAAGAAAATTTACGACATGTCCTCCAAAGGAGATCTGCTTAACGGTGAAAGACAGAATGCTTTTCACCTAAGACTGGAAGCCCAAGCACTCAACATAGTGCTAGAAATGTTAACCCGTGCAAAATAATGCAACAAAAGAAAACAAAGACCGTGTAAGTTGGAAAGAAATAAACATGATGGCTGCTATTTACGGAGACATTGTATCTACCTAGAAACTCCAAAGAATTCACACACACTCTCTCTCTCTCTCTCTCACACACACACACAGTCCATTTCTAATGACCGAGTCCATCGTGTCCCAGAATACAGGTCGACATATACAAATCAGTTGCATTTCCATATACTAACGATGCCTATGTGAAAAACAAAAAAATTAAAAATACAATGCCATTTACAATTATTAAAAAAATGAAACATTTCGGTGCAAATCTCACAAAACATGGAAAGGGGATGTGTGTTGACATCTACAAAAATGCTAGTGAAAGAAAGAAAAGATCTGAATAAGTCGGTGTCCCGTGGTCACGGTCTGAAGATCTAACATGGTGAGGATGTCAGTTCTCCCCTAAAATGATGTATTAGTTTAATCAAATTCCTATCAAAATCCCAGAAAAATATTTTTGTAGATATACATGTGCGTATTCAGAAATCTATAGGGAAAGATCCAGGGATGAGAAAATGAAACCATTTTGGAAAAAGAAAATAAAATGGGCAAATCAGTCTACCTGATGTCAAGATTTATGATCTACGGTAACTGATACGGCACAGGCTGGCGGGTCGACGACACACAGATCACAGGAACAGAACGGAGAACCGAGGAGTAGCTCCATCCGAGGATCACCAAGTGATACGTGACCGAGGTGAACTAATGCGGAGGCGGCCGCGATCCCCACAGAAAAGGGAGACGCCTCCACCTCGCAGCTCACGCGGGGGTCCACAGGAGTGGATCACAGATTCACACGCACAACGCAGAACCATAAAGCTTTTAAAAGATTCCAAGGAAGGAAATGTTTGAGATCGAGGGCTTGGTAAAGGCTTCTTAGAAATGATGCCAAACACACAGCTCCAAAAGGAAAAAGATGATGATGCGTGGGTTTTCGTCCAAATTACGAACTTCTGCTCTGTCTGCAGAAGACCCTGCGAAGAGCATGAAAACACAAGCTACAGACTGGGGGGAAATATTTGTAAACCACGCCACTGACAAAAGACTAGCGTCTAGAATTGACAAAGAGCTCTCAAAATACAACATCACAAAATTCAAGTCGAAAATGGGCAAAGAAAGAGGCATTGCCTGGAGCGGCGCACACAGGGGCTGAGCTACCCCCGGGGGGCTACGAACCAGGACCAGGTGAGCCGTCGCTGCAGACGCACCGGGACGGTTAGAGCAAAAGTAGGCACAGCACCGAAAACGGCAGAGACGCAGAGCTCCCTGAGGGACAAACAATACGGCTCTCCTGCAAAGTATACGATGATTTCTCCAAGAATTCAGCTGGCTCGTCATGTGACCCAGCGGTTACACAGCCAGGTATTTTTTCCAGAGAAATGAAAACTCACGTCCACATCAAACTTTTAAACAATTGTTCATAGCAATGATCCTTGTAAAATCCAAAATCTAGGACCAACTGAAGTGTTCCTGCACGAGAAAGTGGTTACAAGCCCACTGTGGTACGTTCGTATCACGGAGTACTACTCAGTCATAAAAAACAATCAAACATCAACACGTGCAGATCTTGTGTGAGTGTCCAGTCTCAAGGGCATTGTGACGCACAAGAAAAGCTGGTCCCAAGAGGTAACATTCTGTATGATTCCACTTACATGACATTCTGGAAATGCAAAATTGTCGATAAGAAGAGCAGACTAGGGGTTGTCCGGGATTAGGGATGGTGTGAGAAAGGAACGGCCACGTAACAGCGAATGTGTAGCTCAAGAGAGAGCCGTGTGGTCAAGGAACGGCTCTGTGTCTTGGTGGCTCTATAATCCACAGGATGATAAAGTGACATAAAGTACACATTTTACCAACGTCAGCTTCCCAGTTTTAAGACGGCTATAACTAGGTAGGATGTACCCGCTGGGGGGTTCTGAGTACATCTGACCTCTCTGAAATATCTTTACAACCTCTTGGGAATCTGCAACCCTTTCAGAATAAATGTTCACGTACAGTGGCCAGATCAAAGTGGCACAGCGCGTACATGGATGGCGCCAGATGAGGACGCGGACGTCCGTTCAGAAACCGTGCAAGTCAGCAGACACTCAAGCATCATCTTGAAAACATTGAATGGAAGAAAACCACCTCTGTCCATGTTTAACAAGTTTAACTACTTCCCCCCAAATGGACTTTTACAGAGGAAAAACTGAAAGAATCCAGGACGGACAAACCCAAGTGACAATAAATGTTAGAGGAAGTCCTTCAGACGCGCGGAAGGTGGGACAGAGGGAAATCCGTTCCCACACGAAGGAATAAAACACGCCGGACATGGGAGCCGCGCGAGGAAATACTGATGGCATGCTTTCCTGTTGTTTAAATCTCTCTTTTGAGATGTTGACTCTTAGAAGCAAGAAGGGCCACAGTGTGTTATGAGGTTTGTAACATTTGTAGAAGTGAAATATCGGACAAAAAGTCTGGAAGGAGCAAGACGAAAGCTGGCTGCTGTGAGGCTCTTCTGCTCCAGGGGAACAGCCGCGGGTCGACCACGAGAAGACGAGATCACAGAATCACCATGAAGTGGCGACTCCAGTAAGACAGCAGTGAATTCCAGGTAAGAAGTCACCCACAGAGATAAACGGCGTCGTAACTATAATCAGTTAACCCAAGCGAAGGTAGTCAGTGAGGATAAAAAGGAACAAACAAGAGCTCTAGAAAGCAAACAGCAAAGGGGCCGATTAAATCCCAACTCACCATAGACCCACTGGCTGCAAGTGACCCGAACACGCCCATGAAACGCCGGAGAAAGAGTAGATAAAAAAGAAAGACACAACTTTATGCTGCCTACAAGAGATCAACTTTGTATTAAAAAGCACAAGCGGGTTGAAATGGGAAGGATGGTGATGGAGAGACCATGGGAGCGCTCATCAAAAGGGGGTTGGAGAAGATCTATTAATATCAGACAAAGTAGATTTCAGAACAAAGATCATTACTAGGGATGACTTAGTCATTTCATAACGGTGACGGTGTCATATCATTAAAGCGGACACAACCCTAAATGTTTATGTGCCTGATACTACAGCTTCCAGAGTCACAGAGTAGAAACTGGTAGAAAGGAGAGGAGCAATGGGTACACAGTTAGAGCCAGAGATTTTAACATTATTTCTCCAGGAATTGATAAAACAAGAAGACAGTATGTGTCAGGACAGTAGGAATCTGAAAGACACCGTTGGCCAGTTTGATCTGATTCACATTTACAGAGCATTCTAAGAAACCATGTCAGAACTCATTCTTTTTAAGTCTACAGGGAAAATTCAAAATGGCAGAATGTACTTGGGCAATGCAACAAGCCCAGTGAACGCGAAAGGGATCAACTCACACGAAGGCTGTTCTCTATCCAGAGTAGGGCTCTGTGCATGGAAAGGAGAAACCCCAAGTACTTGTGGGCTGAACAACCATGGGTCCAACCGGAGATCAAAGGAGAGAATGAGCGTTTTTAACTGTATGAAATAAAACCCAAACTTTCACAACTTGTGGGCTATCCCTAAAGCAAGGCTTGGAGGAAAATTTATAGCATTAAACGATCCTGTTAGAATAGAAGAAAGTTCTCTGATCGATGACCTCAGCTTCCACCTTAAGAAACTGGGGTGTGGGTGGGGAAGCAAAGTAAAACCAGAATAGGCAGAAGAAAGGAAATGACAAAGAGCACACAGAACTCAGTGGGATGAAAAGCAGAAAGCGAACGCGGCCAGTCAGTGAAACCGGAACTCATCCTTCGAGCACAGCCGCTGGATTGATCAATGCCTGTCCAGGCTGACCAGGACAGGAGAGGGACAGAGATTGCTAGCATTGGGGATGAGAAAGGAGGCATCACTGCTTACCAGACTGTGCACTTTATTTTTAAAGATTTTATGGATTTATTGGAGAGAGAGAAGGAGCGCACGAGCAGGGGGAGGGGCAGAGGCAGAGGGAGGAGGAGACTCCCCGCGGAGCAGAGAGCCCGATGCGGGGCTCGGTCCCAGGACCCTGAGATCATGACCGGAGCCGAAGGCAGAGGCTTCGCCCACTGAGCCCCCCGGCACCCCTAGGGAGCTGCGTACTTAAACATGCAGTTCAGGGTGTGTCGAGGGCTGTTAGGGACAGCGGGAAGCTGAGCAGAATGAGGGAGGACCGGCGCTCCCCACTGGGTGCCGCGCCCCCGGATCTGGGAGAGCTCCTGCAGGGGGACGCTCCCGCCGAGTTTGATCAGTGAGCGGCCGTGATGATGACCGCTAGGACACAGACGTTAAAACGCTCGGCTCGGTGACAACACGGGGAGTCCGTGTACAACCCCTCCCGGTCTCGCTCCGAAGTATCGCAGACCCCCGCGGCACCCTTCCTCCGGCCGCCAGCCGGCATGGGAGCCACGTCCCAGTTCAGCGTCAGCGCTGCCGTTCCGCGGCCCGGCACCCACATACAGGCCTGTGAGGGGCAAGGGGCAGGACCTCGCAAGCCGGAGGTTGAGGTCCGCCGAAGGGCGCCTTCCCAGGAGAGGGGAGCAGAGATCGGAGAGAGGGCGTCATCCGCGGAAACAGTGCTTGACCTCCAGCCGCTGCCCGAAAAGGCTTGGTGCGGTTACCGCGTCCTCCTGCCCGGATACCGGACGCTGAGGAGGACCCCAGCCCTGCGGCGCGTCTCCCGGACGGGCGTGCACTTCTCCCCAGAACCCAGCATTGCCCCCGACACACAGCAGGATTGCTTGTTTCTGCCCCCAAAGACCGCATACCTCTTTCTTGTAAGAAATCAGATTTGGATTAATTATTTCTATTTCAAGTTGTTTCTAATTATAGTTCTCTATCTGGAAATCAATGTATAGTTTTGGAGTTTTGCACTTGGCTCTGACCCCAGCCCCACGTAGGACCTGAATTTTAATTTGGCACTAATTGGAACAAATCGGGAGTGAGGGTGACCTGGGGGGAGTGTGTGTGTGTGTGTGTGTGTGTGTGTGTGTGTGCACGTGCGTGTGTGGGAGGCCCGCATGTGGGTTTAGAGGGAAGTGACATCGGCATTTCTGCGTAGCTGTGGCCCCAGTGGTCCTGGAGCAGGTTGCTAAGAATTTTTGTCTTAGGAATTCTGACTTCAGGAGAGCTATTTTATGTTCCAGAACGTATGCCCCCCGCGAAGACAATGAGCATGTCAGCGCCGGCACGGCCACGTGTGGGCCTGGGGACGGTCCCCGGAGCACCCCGCTGCATCGTCAGGAAGACAGGCTCTGCCCCGGCACATGACCACTGACAGCCGACTCCGAGCTCAGTCACGCCGACCTCACGCCCGTGGTTTCCGTCCATCAGTGCAGACTCTACGGGTCCTGCAAACTCCAGATAAATGAATTGATTTGATTATCAGACTGATTTTATTCTCTGCGCGCTAATGAAGAGCCCACATTATGCAAATGTGCATGATTACGACAGCAAGTTTTTTAATTGCAAATTCATTCCCCAAGCCCAAAATAAACTTTTGCCATGCGGGGGGCTGCTGCTCTAACACAGGCCGGATAGGAAAACTCATTTCAGGAAGAATGCATCCCCGGGAAAAAAATAATTAAGCTCCTTAGAATTAATCTGAGGTCCTTTCATATTTATCTTTTCTGACTCATTATTGAAAGTTAGAGGAACCAATCGATGTTATTTTACTGAATGGGGCTGAGAAAAAGCAAGAGAAGGAGCCGGGGGAGGGAAGACGTGAACCTGCTAACGGGAGGGACCGACCGCTGGTGCGCCGGCTTCTCTGCACGTGGTGAGGGGCCGCGGGTGGGGTCCAGCCTGATGGTCCTTGTCGGCCCCGGGAGCAAGCCGCCTCCCCTGGGTGGGTATCGCCTGGTAGAGAAGCAATCCCCGGTAGGCAGACAGCCCCTTCCGCAGCCCTGAGGGGAAAGGAAGCAAAATCAAATCGGCTTATTAGTCGCGAGGTCGATCTCACGTGCAGGTGTTTCTCCTCCGCGGGGTGGGGACAGGGACGGGGCGGAGCTGGAGACGGTGAACCCCAGCCGGCGGCTCCGGCCCCGACGCGCGCCGGCCTACGAGCACAGGTGGTCCATGTCCTTGCCGGTGCCGTTAGCAAGGTCCCTCTGAGTTCAGTGTCAGTCATCGTCCAACTGAGGCAAGGCCTCCCCTTTCGGGGCGAGACTTTGTCTGTGCTCCTGGGAGCAGGGAGACCTCAGGATCCTGGGACGCAGCCGAGCAGCCTCCTGCGGGGTCTTCTCCGCCCACAGACTGCACATGGGCGCGCTTCTCAGACCCGCCTGCGCCCACAGGAGCTCACCAGGCCCTCTGCCCCTGCATCCCGGGACCCTCACCTTCCAAGAGGCTCAGGCTCGGACCAGACTGACCACAGGCTGAACAGGGAAGCGGGGCGTTTGTGGGGTCAGCGCTGAATCAGTGGTCCCCGGGGGCCAGGAGCAGAGAACGGGTGGAAATTCTGTCCTGCTTCCTCCCTTTCAGGTTCCTAACCGTGGGTGGGTGACAAGGTGGGGGTGGCGTGGGGTCCTGGGGAGGAAATCCATCTCTCCGACCCCCTTGGCCACGTCTAAGTGAGGCTCCCAGTGTCTTGGCCTGCGTCGGACTGTGGCGTGACCACCGTCCTTGTCTGGAGCTGCTTGTGGCTTCGGCTCAGGTGAGCCCTCGGACAGAACTGCAATGACTTCACTGTCGCCGTAGGTGTGGCTGTGGCCGCGGGGACCCCCTCCGTCGTCTGCGGGCTGAGGCTCTGAGCACGGAGCTCTGGCCACCCGGGCTGGGGCGCTTTCCCGGAGGGTCCACGGGCCATGCTGTCCCTCTCCTGTCCCTCGGCAGCTTTGGCGGGTGGTGGCAGGCGGACAGCTGAGTGGCACTGGCTCCCTCTCGCTGGAGCTGTCCCTCAGCGCCGGGAAGAAGCAGGCGACTCGGCCTCGTGGGGGCAGGCTGCCTTTTCCGCGCTGACGCCGAGGAGCTCCTCATCATTCCTGCTGCTGAGACAGACCCGCGCTGAGCTGCGCGCCTGGGCCCTGTCCTTGCCCCGCGTTGGCCTGATCGCTGACGAGTGCGTGGGGTATGTGGACGCAGGTGCTCTGCAGCTCCAAAAAGCCCGCCAGCTGCGTCTCTGAAGATCGCTTGCCTCCGGTTAAACCCGTCCATGCTTCCTTCCCACTTGGAGCCGGAACAGAACGCATCCTCCCCCGGGGCCTCTCCCACCGCGGGGCTGGCGCGAAGCTCAGACTCGGCCCCTCCCTCCAGTTCCCGACCTCCTGCTCCCGCTCCTTGCTGCTCCCCAGAGACCTGGGGATTGGCCCGTGCAGGACGGCGTGACCTCTGAAGCCCCCACGTCCTAGGGCTGCCCTGCCTCCCTGCCAGTCAGGCCAGAGAACCTTCCAGAGCTGAAGGGACCCTTGCCTCGCCCCCGACTCAGCCCCTCTGCTTCACTTAGCTTCATAGCGTGTGGCAGGGACCGAATTCATCCTGCGGATTTGTTCCCACCTCGCCCGCCGCCTCGGGGGACAGGGCCCTGTCTCTCCGGCTCACGGCTGCGTCCAGGTGCCCGGAGCACAGTCTGGGGAGTGGGCCTCGGGATGCGGGTGCTGCTTCTCCCTGAGCCCCCCGCAGAGCTCAGGCTTTCCCAGCTGGAGGGTCGCTCTGTGCTCCAGCAAGCCCACGGGTGCCCCTGGCAGGGCTTGGGGTCCTTCTGAAACCTGCATCCATCGTCCCGCTGGGCTCGTCACTGTTCCGCCACATTTACTGCTCTGATACCCCGGCTTTGTCTTGGGATCCACGTCCCTCTCCAGCCGGCCCGGTGCTGTTTCCCGGCCTCTCCACCTGCCTCACTGGGTGACAGGCTGGTTTTCAGCTTAGAGAATCTTTGCTGCTTTTCGAGGCACCTTCCTCAGACCACTAACTCCCCCGGACATGAAATTACATGTTTATTCTGTTGTGCATTTGCTCCTGCCGCCCCTGCCCACCCCGCTGGGGACAGCTCCTGGGGGGAGCCTGGGGTCCCCCCTGTGGTATCCGTCAGGGAGCAGGTGGCAGGCGGACTCTTGAGAGTGTCCGCTGAGTGGGACAATGAGCGGACGGGCACGCGGCCCGCATGGTGGGAACGCCCGTCTCGTCACACAAGACGCGTCCCCGTGCTCCCGCAGCTTGTGGCCCCGGGGAGGACACGCCTCTGCCTGCATGTGCCCGGAGGCCTGTCTTCTCACGCAGCCACACTCTGCCCTCCAAGGGGCCCGTGATGGTGAGTGAGTGAGCAAGAGACACCTTCATTCTTCACACGGAGGAACCCATCTTGAGCACCTCACTCAGCACTCGGATTCCATCTCAGACCTTCCCTCAGAACTTCCGTCCACTCTCCGTGTTAGGAGTCTGCTGGCCGAGCCGGACAGACGCCCCCTGATCCCCACCCCCTGGTGGGGTCACACCCCCGGAGTGTGGGCCAGCCGGTGCCTGCAGGGACTGAGGGTGCTCTGGGCGACGGACAGCAGGACACCAGGGCCCTGGGTCGACGGCCTGTGGGGAGCCGACTGCTGCCAACAGCCAGAACCTCCCCAGGGAGCCTCAGGGGAGACGCCAGGGCACCGGACACCTGATGGGAGCCTCGCAAGGACCAGCTACGCCGTGTCCTGAGTGCAAAACAGGACCGTTAGAGAGTAAATATAAATATGTGATGTTCTGGTCGTAGGAATGCCGGGGCTGGTCTTCCCCAGCCAGGGTTTAGCCTGGAGTGACCAGCTCTGTCCTGCTTGGGAACAGCCTCTCCCCACTGGTCAGCAGCCACGTGGTCACCACACCCTGGACCGCTGCAGACAGGCATGTGTCCCTGTCCTGGGAGGCCGTGTGAGCTGCTGGGGCAGACCCGTGGCAGCCCAGGCTGTAAAGACAGTGTCCGTGCTGCAGCTCCGGGCCCCCTCGGGCCCCCCATGCTGGACCCTCCCTGCGCTCTGGTCTGCTGTCTGGAGGCCCCCACAGGAGCCTCCGTCTCACGCAGTCCTCGCCCGGTGCCTCTGCCCCGCCAGCCCGGGCATCGGGGACCCAGGCCCTCCTCTGTGGGTGACGGGCATTTATAGGGCTGGGTCGGTTGTCCGGTCTGTTCTGCACAGACAACGCCGTGGGATTACACAGGTTTTCACCTACTTGTGTATTTTCTGGGTAACATTTTATTTCACAGTTGTGCAGGGGAGGAAAGGGTCCAGGATATGTGTTCAAGCATTTTCTCAGAACTGCAGAAAATCTATACAGTGTCTTGTCTGAAAACAGGGAGGTAAATCCGACATTAAACAGCCAAAGCGCCAGACCCCACTGCGATCGCCCACCCTGGGTGGACCCAAACCTTCTGTTATTGAACCACCTGTACTTGCAAAGTCTCGTCCCGAAGCCCGCGGTGTGGCTGCAGCACCAGTCATCACGGCTGCCACCGTTTTGGACAGCATTTCCTGTATGACAGGCTCTCCAGGAGGGCAGAGAGATCAGAGCATTGATTTTTTTTAAACCCCCATAACAATTTGGCACAATTCTGTAAATACACACTTTATAGACTTCCTGAAACTACCCGGCGTTCTGTGGATTTATTGCCCGGCGCTGACCTAACGGCGTGTACCGGGGAATTACGCCTGCCACCCCGCCCCCACTCAGAGCACAGGGCCCCATCCCCGCCGCTGCGCGGAGGGAACACGGACATTTGTCCTTAACTCAGAACTGTCCCAGACGTATCGATCTCAGAACCAAATGTCAAATACCCCACTTTCCACAATTAATGTCTCTCTTGAAAGTTCCGTGTAAATTGAATTTTTATAAATCAAATTGTATTGTGAAGCGGGTAAGTGCTGTTTATGGGAAACTCGTTTGCCTTCCTTTACAAATGGGAGAAAACCACGCCAAGGATAAGGAAATTAGTTCACTTTAGTTTTAAAAAAAGTCCTATTTAATCATTTTTACTTAAAAACAATAATATCAGGTTGTTTTTTTTAAAGGGGGATTACTTGTTCGCTGATTTCCTGTTTGAAACGCTAATTACGTGAACTCGGACCCCGGCCGGAACACGCAGCCTCTTTAGGCCCCACTGGAAGGTCTGGAGGAAGAGAGACCCCTTCCCACCACCTGTCGCTCATTTCCGCGGCACGGACCGATGCTGGGGCTGCCGGTCGGGGGTTCCCACTGAGAATCACTGAGTGGGTGCGCGGTCCGGAACAGGGGCTCCCACACCCGCCTCATGGGGCTGCGCGGGTCTGGGGTAGAAGTTTCCCAGAAGGAAGCTGTGCGTCATTTTTGATTTTGGAAAACACGATCGGCCGAAGTTCAGTTTGGTTTGCTGGAAGAACGTGGAGCAAAGAATATCGTAGAGGCGGGTCTGAGTTCTGATCCGGCGAGATCCGCCTCTGTGATCTCAGACATCAGTCCCACTGCAGGGGTGGGGCACCTACTGCCTTTTCTACCAAATTCATTACGATTTTCCCTCATTTCAGCAGATAATTCCAGAACATCTGCTGTGCACCAGGAACTTTGTGAGGTCCTGGGAATACAGAGGGGAGGGTACGGACGCCGTGCCTGCCTTGTGGGGTAAGACTGTTGCCGAGTAGCACAGGCCTGAAGCAGTGAATCAGCGGCAGTCGGTGCGGGGGTCAATGATTCGTCGGAGGCGTGACTCCCTCGAGGGATCCAATCACAACTTACTTTTTCTCTCTCCTGCTCCTTCAATTGTCAGAAGGAGAGGGATGGTCCCCCCAGTAAAAACCAAGTCCGTGACTTTTCTGCTCCGTAGAAGGGATCTTTTCTTACATATAAAACAGAGTCTTGATTTAGAAACTCACACGGCGAGTCTGCGAGTCGTTTATCACTGTTCGGAGCTGACATTTCCCTTCCCGGCATCGACCCCCCCCCCCCGCCCCCAACCCTGTGCTAATGCTGCTGGTGGCTGGGACACTTGGGAAGCCAGAGCCATTCCCAGTATCTGACGGGAGATGGTGACACGGGTGTGTTGGTTTCCATCAGCAAAGGAGCCGTGTCCGGAAGAGAAGGTGAGGTGGTTGGGCTCCGTGCCGTTCAGTTCTGAGATAACTGTCCTTCTCCGAGACCCCTCTGTCTTCCGCACAGGACAGAGCAGCCGGACCCCCACCCCTGCACGTTCTGGTCTCTGAGAGTGACCCTGACCGTTCTCGGCAGTGGTGCGAGAGCTGTTGACGGCTCCCTCGCTCTCGGAGCACGAGGAGAAATCCCAGCCTTTCGCTGACTTCCTATCTCCAGAACGGCACCCACTCCCCAGTGTGCGGAGACGTGAGGGGTCGTGCCAGTTATCAGGACTATCTACTCTCACAGATCACCAAGCCACCGGGAGCACACTGTGAGGACATGCCCTGCATCGGCAGGTCCATCACCCCAGAGCCCTGTAACGAGGGGCTGCGAGGGCGTCTGGCTCCCAGGAAATTAACGTCACTTCGGAAACAGGGTCCGGTGCACAGAGAAAACCCGGCTCACCTCCCAGTGCCCGGTGCACTCTGTCCAGCTCACAGCTGCAGGGCCCCCGGAACAAGGCACGGAGGAGAACCCAGGTGTGCACCTGGGAAGTATTTCAGGGCCCTCTGCCCCGGGACGCGACCTCCCGTCCACTCAGGGAGCTCTGAGTCTGCGATGGGGTCCAAGGCAGAAAGGGAGCGAGACCACATGCCTCTGCATCGCGGCCTCCAACCGAAGGGTCTGCCCGCCGGGATGTAGAGTTGTTTCCTGCTCTGTGTGCTGAGTGATACGGGGTGCGTTTTCCAGATAAGCGTCCTAGAGACGTCGTGATCAGCAGTCACCATGGAAGTTGGGGAGCTGTGGTCTCTGCGATGTCTCTCTCACCCGGATGTTGCCTTCTGGTCCGTCCTTCTCAGGACTCCATCATCCCTAGTCCCTGGTGCGACCCCACGAGGACTGCAAGCTGAACTTTGGAGAACACCGTTATCCTCCAACAAATGCAGTTCTTGGCAAGCGTCTTCAGGGCTCTCAGGAAGGACCGAGGGGAAATGAAGAGCTCACGCGCGGCAGTCCCGCAGTCCGGCACCCCGGTAAGCTTGGTCTTGGTATTCCTTTTCCTACATCACGCCGGGGAAGACACACATCTCCAGCAAATGTGGGTCACCCACAAACCACGTTGCAATCAGTCCATCAATCAAGAACATTGTTAGGGACTCTCCCGGCTTCTGGAGCGGACACATCAAGCCCGGGATCGCTGGTGAGTACATGGCGACTGGTAAGGTCGGCCTGATCCCAATTTGTCTCCCATTCTCTTTGGTCTGACACCCTTCAGATTCATTTCCACACATTTCCCTCACATTTCTGCTGGTGAAAATTAGCAAGTTCTCATGATCCTTTCACGCTGTAAACTACCTCCCGCAGGTCGGACGTGACGCTGCCCCTTGCAGGGTGGAGGCGGTGGACTCCGGTGGTGGGTGAAGAAGGGGGGGTGGGCTTGGGGCGGACAGCCCCTCTCTCCGCTGGGCCGCCGAGTCAGCCAGACTCCTCAGCCATGGGGAGAGGAATGGCTTCTGCTGGTCAGGCATCCTTGGAGAGATGCAGGGGTTCAGGATTCTCAACCCGATCAAAGTCCACCAGACACACCCACTGTGAGTCTCAAAATCCCATGACCTCTCAGACCATCCTCCACACTCAAGACAGTCGGTGGGTGGATGAATTCAACAAGGCTGCAACCTGCGTCGTTATGTTCCGCACCTGATTTCCAATATGCTCCTTACTGCGACGGTGAGAAAAAGAATTTGGGGGGCTGCCCTAGAGTCTCTTTGCTTCTCCATGACTTCCACGGAGACACGATGGCCCCGAGTTTACCATTTTTATTCTAGAAGCTCTCCAGTGTGAAGAAGGAGAATTCTTCACTGTCTCGGGTGTCCTGGGACAATGGCTGAGTGGGGGAGCCACTTGGGGTAGCAGCCCCAAAGCCCTGGACTCCCCGGGTTCTGCATCATGATGAGGAGTAGACGTCTCTTTCAGGGATGCTCTAGCACACTGCGGATTTGGTGTCCGACTGTCGGACGCTAATGAGCTCAGCATTGCACTTAAGGCCACGCACGTGACTAATCCCAGGACCCCACCTTTGAGGATCTGCTTCCCAGGCTGGCACTGCTTCTGGTACCAGATGCCACCACAGCCAGGATCTATCAGGATCCTGCCCAGGCATTTCCGCAGGTGGGATTTAATACAAGGAATCGGTTGCTCGGGTAATAGAGGCTGAAAGCATGCGGAGAGGACACTGTGGCAAGCCATAAATAACACAAGTTGAAAACAACAACCCGTTCCGGAGCTGGGGACAGCAACGCTGAGGCTGAGCGACCGGGTCCTGGGAGCCCTGAGGGGGGCATGGAGCCGGGGAACAGAGCGCAAGGATGGCGTCTGCTTCAGGTCAAGCAACTGTTCACCTGTGAGGGACCCTGTGCCCACCGCCCCCCTGCCGCCCTGCCCCCTATCGTGGAAGGCAGCCTTTGCCTATCTGCTCCTCAGACATGTGCGTGCAGAGCTTGTCTGAGCCCGAGAGGGGAGAACAGAACCAAGACTGGGTGATTGGCCAAGGACATACAACTCGCTCTCCAGAAAGAAGAAAGAAGGAACTAAGTGAGTCCGGGGGATCCTGGAGCTGGGCAGTGGGGGTGAGGAAGCAGAGGGTTTTGAAAGTGGAAGTCTGCTGGGACAGGAACGTGAGGACACGAGCAGAGAGGACATTTTGAAGGCACTTTGCAGTGAACTGAGAACACATTTGGATCGAACTGAGATTGTTGTCCATTTTTTTTTTTTCTCCTGAGCCTCAGGTGCTGAGAGGGTCCCCCACGTTCGGCTCACAGCCAGCTCACGGGCACGCGGGTTCAGGCAGGACCCCCGTCTTCATTCTGCTCAGTGTTTTCTCTTCCACGCTGGGTCCCACCACCGTGCTGGCCTCACAGCTCGGCAACTGCAGCGACGTGTTTGATATATGCAACTAGACAGGTGCGTAACTTTGAAAAACAGGCAGTGTGCGCATACATAAAATAGATTAAAAGTTCATGTAACGTAGTGTGCCGTGAGTCTGATGTGGTTTCTTGCATTTTGCACAAAGCACCTGTATTTAAGCTTTTCCTTGTTGGTCGGTAGCTCCTGATCATGGGTCCTGGTTCCCACACGGAGCACCGAGTTATGGGTCCTGCAGTGTCCGTCAGTCCAGCCTGGTGGATAGACGTCCTGGCTGCCTGCAAACCCTGACATGCCCAAGGGCTCAAAGCCCCGTGTGGATTTCTCTATGGGATACAGGATGGGAATAGACCAGAGTATTTCTTTCCTTTTATTAAATCGAGATATAATTTACAAGCCGTAAAGTTTACCCTTATAAAATGTACAATTCAATGGTTTTCAGTATATTCACCAATATATATGCCTCACCCCAATCTAATTCCAGAGCACTTTTATTACCCCATAAAGAAACCCTGCACTCATTAGCAACCGTCGCCCCCTCCCACCAACCACGGGTCTACTTTCTGTAAGGATCTGCCTGTATTTCTTTGCCTTTAAAATTTTGTTTATTAACTTACTGACCTTCTGATGACAGAAGGTAAATTAACTAACATTTCAGTCCATAAACCATGAGCCTGTTTCTCTCCTTCTTCCTTTCTTTTTCTTTTTCTTTCTTTCTTCTTTTTTAATAATCCATTTCTCTCTGCGCTCCCCCTTCCCTCCCACTGGCATTCACCCGATGTTTGGGGTTAACTATGTGTGATAGTAACTGTGGCATCGAATTACACTTACGAAATGCAGAGAATTGTTTTGTGTACCTTTTTAAAAAGGGGTTTTCTTGGTGGTGGTGTTCTTTTTCTTCTTGTTGTTGGTGGTGGTGTTTTGTTTGTTTTTCTTTGTTTATTTGTTTGTTTTGCTTTGTTTTGGACTCTCCACACTCAACGTGGGGCTCAAACTCATAATCCTGACATCAAGAGTCCCACGCTCCTCTGACTGAGCCAGCTGGGTGCCCCTAATTTTTTTTGTACTTCTTAACTCTCCACAGTGGTATTTTCTATCACTTTGTACTTTCTCACTCAACTCCTTGGTTTGGGAGTTGGAGGGACAGGCTGCACAGTGGTCACGACCAGCTCTGTCTAAGTACCACCTCCCATGAGAAAGAGCCGGAACCCACCGGAGAAATTGTTGATTTTCAAGTCTGGGGCAGAAACTGTTGGAGGAGCACGTGGGACCCCTCTTCACGCCTGATGGCAGAAAAGTTGTCAGAGTCAACCAAGGTCCCATGACACGTGCTCAGAAAATAAATTTGAGATAATAGAGGTATTAGCTGCCATGCACTGGCAAACATCAGATAGATGTAAATTTGTGAGTTCATAGTAATACTGAAAAAACAGCTCATTCGTCAGGTGCAGAGGACCCTAGGGAGTGAAGGGCTCTAACCCGAAGATGGGAGGGAGAGCACGGGGAGACCTGAGGTTTGCTCGGCTTGGCTGGTGTGGACTGACCTCAAGGAAACCAAAGAGTTGGTGATGGGAAGTGTCTCCAGCGAATGAATGAACCAGAAGTCATGAAATTTCAATATCACAACTTGGAACTCTCGAAGGAATGGATGTCGGCCGGGGTCACCAGCAGCAGCAGACGTCACAGAGTGGGAGACGAAGGAGACTGTGTAACCGGCACCAGACACGCAGACGTCTTCTGGGAAACACTCCTGCAAACCCTAAATCCGACGGGGTGTGTAGATCTGCATTTACAGAAAGTACAGGGGTCGTCTGAACAGGCTAAACGCCATCGCGGGGCTGCAGTCAGCAGAAGTCTGCCTGTGGGAAGCTCTGGGACAAACATCCTGTGTTCTTCAACAAACCACGTCCAAGGGGCATAATACTTAAGGATAAAATGACAGTCCCCTTGGAATTTGCTTTACAAATCCTATTGAAGAGAAGCCATTTCCGGATGGAGGGAGGTTTGATGGACAAGCAAACTGATTGCAGAGTTTGCCCCTAGACACAGACACAGACACAGACACACACAGACACACACACACACACACACACACACACACGCGCGCGTGCGCAAACACACAGGCAAATACGCTGCTAAAAACCACTCACAGAACAACTAGGGAGAGGCACGCGCAGTGGCAGCCAGCACTGAGTGTGGAAAATCGCGCAATGAGCTCCTGATGGTGTGATGTTTCCAAAAAGGGAAAACCTGTATTTTTGAGTTGCAAACCATAATACTTAAGGATAAAATGACAGTTCCCTTGGAATTTGCTTTACAAATCCTATGACACGGGATCGGGGTGAGGGGGTGGATGCAGCTTCAGTTTTCGTGAAAGCTGGGGGGCTGTTTTGTTCCAGTTTTGTATACTTTAAATTTATATAATAAAATTAAAAACAAAAGGTCTCAGTCCAGACCCACCTTTCCTCACTGGAAGGCATGGACACTTCCTTAACCCACTTCTACCTTTAAGGCCCTCGCCCTTGCTGGGGAGGGTGGTGAAACCTCGGTTGTGGGTTTGGGAGAAGTGACTGGCTCACAGCACACACGTTGTTGTGGCTCTGCACGCCTGGCTTTGGTGGTGCCCAGTGGCTGGTGGCAGTGGGTTCTGGATGTCCACGCCCCCAGGGCCACACAGAGGCCACCGTCTGTGAGCATCTGTTGTTCTGTCCTCACTCGGGGCCAGTTCCCGAGGGACAAACACAACTGAGGGGAAACCAAGAATGAGGAAGGGCTTACTGGGCTGTATGGTATCCATGCACTAAACTTCCCTGAATGTTGCCAGGTGGTCTGCGGGGAGGCTGGACGTCTGCGGGAAGGCTGGACGTCTGCGGGAAGGCTGGACGTCTGCGGGAAGGCTGGACGTCTGCGGGAAGGCCGCCCCCCACATGCTCGTTCTTGTCTGGAATCGTCTCTTGCTGCGTTCTGCCATCCTGAGGTCTTGTTTTAGGGAATGTCAGCTTCTTTTCACCTGTCATCCCTTTGGTTGTGACTTTCTGGGAATGAACCGCTGCACACCACCAGGATTTCCATTCATTTCTTGGCCGTTTCCATGTGTATTTGCCCAAATACCTTGTTTTCAATATGCTGTTCTGTTGTCCGTTCTCCATGTTAGAAAGACCTCCCCTCAGTATCTCATGGGTCCGCATTCTTGTCACCGGTGTTCCACGTGAAAGAAAACCTAGTTTTATTCATCCCCAGACCCTCCCTTTTTACCCAGAGACGTGTGCCTTTCGAATCTTCACGAAGAGTCTGTCAGCACCGGGAGATCACAGACCCGGTCTGGCCACGGTCCTCGAATTGTTCTATAGTTGACACTCGCTGTCTTAAAAATCTACCTAGAGTGTCTTCTGCTGTGCTTGTGCACACGACGTGTGCTGATGATGGTGCTTTATACGTCGTGCCACGTGACGGATGGCTGTCTGAGTTACGCCTCGTGCGGTTTCCATTGGCTTAAATTTCTTCTCTGAAGGTTGGGTTTGTATTTTCCTGCTTTCCTGCCTGTCCTGCCACTTTTTATTGGATTGTAGACATTGTGCTCTTAAGTTATTGGGTGCTGGATTTTGTCTTGCTTCTTTAAATACCACACTTTTTTCTGGAATAAATTTCCTCACTATCTGCTTGATTTCTTTTCTTTTCTTTTTAAATGTTCGGTTTTAAGCTTTGTGAGGGTAGAGATAAGTGAACTGTGGTACAGACCTCCCGATAAGCAGTTTAATGCTGTGAAAGTCACAACCTCACTGAGCATCGGACGGTCTGGGACTGTGCTTGCTGTATCGTGTTCTGTGAAAAAGAGGAAAAGCCCCAGAACTGTGTATAAGAGGACCTCAACACTCCTGGTTTTAAATGCAGATGGAGTGTCTATAGATAAGAAAGTCTAGGAAAAATAGGAAGATTTCGGTCATTAGACATTTTTTGGAAAATTTCTCTCTTTCTTACATTGCTCTCCAGCGTGTGGATCTTATGTGTTAGAGGAAAAGTTAATACTCGCCAAATAAAACATGCTTGGACCCACACTCACCATGAACACAACTATGACGGGCAGCACGGAGCATTGGCAGGGACAGAGGAGAACCAGAACCACCTACGGTGCTGGCAGGAGTGCAGACTAGTGCAAACATATTCTACCCGTTAGAAGTAGGCACTGAAGCCACACGTGTGCTCCGTGAGCCCACGGCTGCACTTCTAGGAAGATGTTCCAAAGAAGGGGCATGCGGCCACGCTCCGAAGCCACCAGCAAGCATGTGTGCAGTGTGTGGTCATGATGTCCCAGAGGGCTGGCGCCCCAAAGGTCCACCCATAGTAAAGTCAGGGTACGTCTGTGCAGGGCACTGCCACCTGGGAACATGGAAAGCAGGGGTGAGTTTCTGAAATGCAGTGTGGAAAGGAAGAGTCCAGACACAAAGGAGCGCACGTTACGCACACATCAGGACAAAGGGAATCCGCCACGGTTGAAGTCAGGATCACGGTGACCCTTGGTGGTCAGAGCAGCCACGAGAAGAGGCTGTGGGGTGCCGGGCGCACTCTGCACGCATCGCCTTCCTTTCTGCTTACCCCGAGCCAAGCCCTGGAAAAGAAAAGTGCTAAGGAAGTGTTTGTTGAGTGATGGATGGGGTGGAGGGTGGAGAGACGACGCGGCCTTGACGCTCACAACTGTGGTTTCTGTCCGCTCCGGTCTGCTCTCCGGTCTGCTCTCCCGTCTGCTCTCCGGTCTGCTCTCCGGTCTGCTCTCCCGTCTGCTCTCCGGTCTGCTCTCCGGTCTGCTCTCCGTACCTTCGCCCTCTACGCGGAGATGACGCCGGATTCCCGTGTCTCCCTGGCCTACCCCGCATCCCTGTGTTATGGCAGAATCCGATCTGATACAGCGATGCTCCCATTTTGCCCCTGCCTGGACTTGGGAGTAAAGTCCCCAAATAACACCAGAGACAGCTGTCTTCTCCTTTACGCTTCAGAGCGAATGCTCAACCGCGTCTTCCACGCTTACGGAAAACACGCCAGGACAGAACCCCAAACAATGGGCTAGGGTGGGCGTAGTCTTCTCTACACTGGAACGCAGAGGAGGCGGAGATGACCTGCCCAATCTCCCCAGAGACACGGCGTTTTTGCTTCAAAGGATCCATTGAAGGAAAAGCCCAGTGGGGCTCCGGGGTGACGGCAGGAGTCCTTCCAGGAAGGGAGCGCCCAAAAGGTCTGTGTGTTCGGGGACATATTTCAACCACGTAGAGGCGAGGAGATGAGTGTGGTGTGAACAGGAAAGGTGCCTGGGGACCGTCACAGCAGACAGAGGGGGCAGAGGTGGGAGGCCCTTCTTCAAGCCCAGGAGGTGTGCATCCGGCAGTCACTCGTCACGAGGGTGATGGGGCTAGGACGAGAAAGCCAGCCTTCTTCCCCCGGCGCTGGTCAGAAAGAACAGCCCCAGGGAGCGTCTCTACAGGACGGCAGAGGTGGAGAGTGGCTCTCGGACGTGTGTCATGGTACAGGACAGGGAGCGGTGGCTGGGGGAGGGGTAGGAGGGCCGCCCTGTGTCTGCCTGTGGCCTATCGCACACGACCCACAGTCTCACTCAGGGACCCCGATCCCAGGCCCCGGCTGTCGGCCCCCACGACGGACTGGGAAGTCCTTCCAGGCCAGAACATCATGTGAGGGTCGTTGCCTTTTTCTCAACAAGACCTTGGGGAAGGTCGTTTCCACCGGCGTCCTGTTAGACCCTCCGTCCCTCACTGCTTAGGGCGATTTACTCCCGTTCAGGTTTTAGAGAGAAACACAAAGATGGAGAACACCCCGGCCACTCACCTCGAGCTCCGGAATGGCCGCCTCCGGCCACTGTTTCCGGTGCAGACTTCCCCGCTCACCGCACACGCTCCTCTGGCCGGGGACATCTTCCCCGAGTGTGGCGGGCAGAAGGCCGTGGGGGCGAGGACGAGCGCAGAGCCAGAACCAGACTCTGCGGACCCAGGCCTGGGCCCCGGGGCGCACGTGTGCGCGCTTCACCTGGAGGGTGCCCGGCAGCCTGGCCCCTCTCATTCTTGCCCCGAGAGTCCGTTCTCCTCAGGCCCCTCGAATCCCTACGGCGGCTCATGTGCAGACGTGCGGGGCCGGCTGGCACGTGCTGAGTGATGTCACTGTGGCCTGAGGCAGAAGGGGGATGTCAGATGGCAGAGGCGCGACCAAGTCCCAAGACCACGCCCGTGATTTGTGTTTTACACGTTTGGTTTATCTCCACCTTGATCTGAGCTCCTTTCCACGAGCTCCACGAGCTCCACCGTGGCCCGATACAAAGCGGCAGAGGGAGAGCTCGGGGAGCCGGAGATGGGAGCAGAGGCCGGCGCAGGCGAGAGCCGCCCACGTTCGCTCGTCTGATGGTTCCGGCCACGGCGGAGCGTCATTAAAAATGCACTTACGCATCCGAGTGTACGGATCGATGGTGGGTTACGGGAGGTGCCGAGCTCGAGACAGCAAGGAGTGTGAGCGGAACGGAGGAGGCCGCCGTCTGTCGGACTATCAGAGAAAGCGCTGTCGTCATGCCATCTCCCAGGCAGTTGGATCCGTGATGTCAACTGTCCCCCCGAGTTTGGAACGGTAACTCCGATTGGGGCACCCCGGGTTAATGCACGGGGCCGAGTCACATCCCGCTAACGGACTCGACGGAAATGCCCGAGGGGACCCAGAGGAAGTGATTGGCCACACCCTTCCCGCAGGCAACAGCCACGTCCACCTTCTCTGACGTAGAATCTCACTTTTTCTAAGTGTCCCTGCAGCATCAAAAGTTTACTTTATGCAACGAGAAGCCCGCACTGAGGTCGTCTGAGAAATGCTCTTTGGTGTGCGCTGTCCCCGGGGACGGGAGACCTAGGGGAAGGCTGCGAGCGAGTCTGAGCTTCGGAACGCACAGCACGGAGCATGGGGATGGGGTCTTCTTGGTCTGACTCGTGCCAGCCTCACCTCCCTCAGCCCAAACCAATCTCCTTCCCTCCACGTTGCTCCTGCAAACCTTCCTGACCCGGGCCACAGAAGGCTGTCCCCGTGAGCACCTGACGGTCCCCTCACTCACGTAAGGGCTGAGCATGGAAGATGGACGTAGATGTCCGTTAGCCACGGGACAGGTGTGAGCACCCCGGAGGTCCCCTGGCTCCTGCCTTCTGTGGCCTCTCTGTCCCAGCCGTGCTCGCTCCCGCTGCTCTGTGTCCGAGTCCCAGCAGCGGACCCCGGAGCGGGGTCCAGACATGCTCTCTGCAGGTCAGACGGCTAGGGAGACACACGCACGCACCCTTTACTCTCTCCATCTGACCTCATAGGCTCCCGCGCTCCTGTTCCAGCAGATAAGGGACAAGGGGGAGGAAGGAGCTCGGCAACCGGAGACATCTGTGCCATGTGTCTCTTGGTTAACCCAGTCTCTGTGGAGTTAATTCTAAATTCAAAATTCAGATCTCTTACCAAGGCTGTTTCCTTGATTTGTCTCTTGTGTCTTTGCCCCTGCAACGCCTCCCCATGATGAAGGAGCAGGTGTGTGGGTGCTGCCGGGGTCCTGGGTGCCTCCTCGTGGGTCAGGGGATGTTTTCTGCCCCAGCACAGCCACTGTCTAGGGATTCTCACCCTGGTTTCCCTGGTGAGGACTTAGGTCTTTGTCATCCACCTTCTGGGGTGGCCACAGCTGTTACCACCTTGAGCTGCGTTCCTGAAAAGGAAAATGCACAGGAGAAGCCTGGACTCGATCTCTCTGCGTACAGACCGGCCAAGGTCCGGCTCTGACCCAAATGAGACCCCGGGTCAGGCGTCCGCCCTGCAGGCCGTGGCTGTGTGCTCGCTGCGGCCCTCCCCTTGGCTGGTGACCACCTGGTAGAGTTGGCTCCCTCTCCCCACCCCCAGGATCGGAGAGATGCTGGGCATGCGGTTACCCTCCGTGGTCCTGGGTGGCCGCCTACGGTACCTGCACCCCAGCTCCGTCGGCTGTAGCATCAAGACAGGGCCGACGTCCATCCGGCAGGGTGGTGCTGACGATCACATGAGCGGGGCCTGAAAAGTGCCGAGAGCAGGGTCGACACATAGCGAGCCCTCGGCCAGGCATCCTCCTCGAGACAGTGGTCGCCTCTGGGGGAGCAGAGTGGGGGTAAACACATACACAGACGGGAGCGGAACTGTGTCCCCCAACCCGGGATTCACATGCTCAAGTCCCAACTCCCAGTTTCCCAATTTAATTGGAAGTAAGGGTGTGGTGGATGCTGGGAATT
Source organism: Mustela nigripes (assembly GCF_022355385.1). NCBI lineage: Eukaryota > Metazoa > Chordata > Mammalia > Carnivora > Mustelidae > Mustela > Mustela nigripes. The sequence continues at coordinate 2,044,385 of NC_081562.1, read as the reverse complement.
AAACTGGGATCATACTAGGGAGGGTTGGGCTCTAATCCTAAAGGACCGGTAAGGGGGAAATTTGGACGCAGCGACACTTGGCCAGGGAAGACACCGTGTGAGAGTGAAGGCAAAGATTGGAGGGCTGCAGTAGGAATGAAGGAACGTGCTCAGCTTCCAGCAAACCACCAGGAGCCACGAGAGAGGCCGGGAGCAGGGAGAGAGGCCGGGAGCACCCTGTCCCCCCGAGCCTCAAGGAGAACCAGCCCTGCCAGCCCTCTGATCTCCTACTTCCAGCCTCCGGAGCTGGGAGGGAACACTTCTCTGTTGGTGAAACCCTCGGTGTGCTGCCGTATGACAGCAGCCCTGGGGAAGACTCACACACAGTCACTCGAACTTCACCGATGCCTGTGGGCTTCATTATCCCTGTTCCCCAACGGACCCTCCTGTGAGCTGGTTGTGGGGCCGCTGCTGACGGAGACACAGCCTCTCGGTTCCTCCTGATCTCGAGTCCCGACGCAGCGTTCGGGACTCGTAGTCATGGCGCAAGCCCTCACCAGCCGAGTCCACGCTCATGCTCAGCCCAGGATCAAGTGTCTGGGAGGTGATGCAAAGCGAGACCCTGCCGTGCGGGGCTTAGGCGCCTGCAAGCCGGACTCCACGTCTCTCCCGGTGGACAAACTTTCCCAGTCGGTGGCCTGGTGCCCCCCACCATCTCAACTCGTACTGGAGCCTCCTTGGGTCTCACTCCATGGTCACCTCTCCCCCTGGACCCTCAGGCAGGGGACGGCAGCCTCTGTCACTCAGACCACTGTCCCCCACGCCCTGCCCCCAACAGAAGATGGACTTCGAGAAGGGGTCCAGGAAATGTCCAGCGCCTGGACCAAAGTTTCCGCTGGAAGTCTCGTGTCTTGACTAATGAGTACTCTAGTTTGAAAAACAATCCTGAAGACTGGCTGCACATCAAAATGACGGGCAGTTATAGGCACTCAATGGACATTTGCTGCATTTAATGGGATTGAATTTCCGAGGAGCTGGACATTTCCTCCATCAAATATCCAATATGCCCTGATCGTGCACGGGAGGGGGATGCGGTAGCCAGCTCTGGAGCGCGCGGCCAAAGACAGAGGACGTTCGTGTCATGGACAGAGACAACTGGGACCGGGCCTTCCCGAGAAGCCACTTGGGTGTTCCCGTTAGTGCGGCCCGTTGGGGAAGGGTCTCGCCGGGCACTCACAGAAGCCGGGTCTTCAAGCGGACATAACGCATGCTGACAGACAGCTCCTCAGTGACCGTGAGGTCCCGCCGGGTTTCCTCCCTCCCCCGCACAGCCAGGGCTCTGTGCGGGAAGGACCAGAGATGAAGGCAGTGACTGTCCTAGACCCCCGAGGTCAAGCCAAGGTCGCATCAAGACGCTGGCATCTGCTTTTCTTCAACTGCTTCTCACCTGGGAGGGAGTGGCGGAACTGGAGAGGCTTTGCCATTGGACCGGGGCCGTATGTGGTCCCCTCTAGGCTTTCCTCTAGGAGGAAAACCATCCAGGCCCCTCCGAGCTCCCGTCTGCCCTCAGCCTGGCTTTTCTGAAAGTCGCCGTTGCAGCTGATGGCTGAGATCAGTCAACAGGGGAGCAAGGCAGCTTGGGGGTCCAGGGTGGCGCACATCTGCGGACGGTCTGCTCCGTCTGTAAGCGCCGGGTCGCCAGGTAAAAAACAGGAACCCGGTTCAACTTGAGCTTCAGAGAAGCAGCAAATAATTTCCTAGTGTAAGTATATTCCAAATATCGTATTTTTACTTGGCTCTTTCTCGGAACCCTGAGAGGCATACTGTGCCACATTGAGTAGAACGGTGCCTTCGGTCGACCCCTTTGTGCCCGTGGCTGGACGTGACTGGACCCTCCTCCAGGCCCTGCCCGGGCGGGTCTCCACCCGTCCTTCCAGCGTGCAAGAGGGACACGAGCTGTCCGTGCTCCTGCGAGAATCCGTACGAGGAGGGCTATGGTGCGTCCGCGCGCTGGTCTGTGTGTGCGGTCCCTTGTCCCCGCCTCCCTGCTCCGTCCTTCCTCCGGTGTTTCCTTCCTGGCCGCCAGCCACGCGGGGGGCCCCTGTGCAGGAGCTGGGCAACACCCGCTCCTCGCTGGGCGACCGGCCGGCAGCCGCTCCACACCGGCAGAAATCGTGCGAAGTAATGTCCGGTGGTGACCTGCCCGGAGCTCCTTTCCTGGCTGCTGACGGCTCCCAGACGCCCTCACTCTGGAGCATTTCCTTGCAGACAGGAGAACCCGGGCAGCCTTCGTCCCCCGCGACGTCGCACAGAGTCCTGCCAGAGCCTGCCCACACGGATCGTGAAAGGCCACCACCTTGGCCTCAAGGGGGCTGAACTCTGGAGTGCAAACGCCTTACCTGTGGGGGCTGCTCCTGGCCAGCTCTCCGCCGCGCCCCATCCTGCTTCCCGAACCCCGTCATCCTGCGCCTTGTTCCCCATCTTGCTCCCTGAGCCCCATCTGCTCCCGGAGTCTCATGGTCTTGCGTCCTGACCCACATCTTGCTCCCCAAGGCCTGTTCTGCTCCCCGAGCCCCCTCAAAAGCAATCCCTTCTTCTCAACAGATCTCTTGAAGGAGAAGCACCAGGCTCTGCTAGGGGACAAGCCCCTAAGACTGTCCCTCATTTTCTTGATTTGGAAGCAGCGTGACGTATTTGATCCTATTTGCTTTCGAAAGGTGGGTAAGAGGGGGAGAGAGTGCGCCGAATTACCCAGGGAAGAAAACCGACCTCGAACAAGTTGAGGACTGTGTGTGAGGGCGTCAGCAGGCCGGCTGACTCCGGAATAAGAGTCGGAGCCTCCGAGCCCAGAAGGATGTTTCTCCCTGAGTGAAACACTCCCAGCCGTGGGCAGTGGGACCGGCGTCTCCGGCAGCCCTCCCCGAGCGCCCTGCAAGAATCCCGGTTAATTTGCAGCCAGTGCCTCCGAGCAAAGAGCTCCCCCCCTGCCCCCCGCCCCCCTGCAGAGCCCACAGTGGGCTCTCAGGAAGGGAGCCTGTGCTGGTGGGTCCGCACTCTTCCGATGCGATGAAGACGCAGACGTTCTATCTCAAACCATGCTCCAAAAGACTAAGAGAAAAGATCTGCTTTTCTCCAGGGGGCAAAGGCAGAGAGCTGAGAGATGGGGTTTAGGCCCAGGATGGGGGGTGCTGGCGGCGTGCAAGCCTGAGATGGTCCTGGGGGAGAGGAACGGACGCACCCATTCAGTGTCCACCGAGAGGGACCCCCACGGCCTGGAGTTGCAGGAGGCGGCGAGTGTGCAAGGGGCTGGGCTCCGGCTCTGTCCCTCGGAGCCCCTCTGGGTGTGTGGTCTCATCCACTGGGCAACAGCCCAGCCACGGAGGCCCCGGGACTTCCCGGGACAGGCCTGGGGTGTGTCATGGCCTAGTCCCTGCTCAGCTGGGAGGCCTGGTTCAGGACACGCCACCCCCCACCCGCCCCATGCCTCGGTTTCCTCCTCTAAATTTGCTTTCTTCCCCAGGGCTCCCTCACCTGCTACGGCTTTCTACACATCAGTCAGTTGTCACAAAGTAAAACGGAGTTAGTCCTGTCTCACCAGCCACATTTCTAGGTTATGAAGCCGCGAGTGGTGGACGTTGAACAGAAAACAAATCCAGACTCCACAGGGAGACGCTTGATTCCAACGGCAGTGACAGTGTGGGGCGTGCGGTGGGGAAGGAGGTCCTGGAGGGGGGCTGGTGTGGGCTGTGGGGAGACGCCGCCTCACGGTCCGCCTGGGGCTCGGCAGGGGGGCGGCCCGACCGAGGAGGGGACGGTCTGACCGAGGAGGGGACGGTCCAACCGAGGAGGGGACGGTCCGACCGCATGTGGCCGAGCGCTGTAGCGGGGTGCGACCCCGGGCTGTGCAGGGCCCTGAGAGGGAAGAGGATCCGGAGAGGTTCGGTGAACCTGCACAGGAGCCCAGGGCCCAGGTGAACGGCAGCCGTGTGTCTGGTCTCTCCGTGCGGGCGGCCCAGCGTTCGGACAGTCCCCGTCCCGGAGCTTCTTCAGTCCATGCGGCTCCGGGAGAGGCGACAGGGATTCCTCCATGTGGATCCAGCCGGGGCACAGGCCCGCCAGCCCACGTGCAGCATCTCCCCGTCCCGACCGCTCTGCAGGCCGCAGCGCTGGGTTAACTCACCTGCGGGGTCGACCCTGGGCCAGGCCCACCTCCCCCACACCGGGGCGCCTGGAGCCTGTGAGCCCGGCGGTCATCCACCACCGAGCCTCTGCTCCCGTGGCCAGGGGTGTGGACTCTGACCCCTGAGAACCTCCCTCTGCACCTCGCGGCCCCTACGGGCCACACTCCAAGCCTCACCCAACGCCGCTAGGACTGAGCTCTTGCACCAGGAGCCCCTGGGCAGTGTGGGGGGCTCCCCCGGACACCCTGCGGAGACAGCCGGCCGAACCGTGATGGGGCCTCCCCTGGGGCTAGACAGCATCCCTGAAGGAGACAAAATGGACCTTGTCCCAACCCACACGGTCAAACCTCGTCCCCTACCCTCCCAGCCTGCCTCCGGAATTCCGGATTCCCCCATGACCCACCCCCACACCGAGTCCCTTTCTTTCCTCCCCTTCCCATGCCCCATGGTCCGCTTCGGCCCCCGCTCCGTTCTCCCACTGGCACCTCAGTCCCTCTGTCTTAGCTCGGTCAGCCCAGCACGAGCCCGAGCCTCTCTCCGAGACAGTGAGCCCTGGAAAAGCCGTCTTGTGGCCCTTCACCACTGCCCGGTGTGGTTTTTCTCCGACAGCTAGGTGTCCCTGCGTTGGCAAAGCCACCTCAGACCTCCACGGGGCCCCCAGAGTCCCTCCCTCGGGCATATCCAGCCGCAGCAGCGGGAACACTGGCCGGGCTTTCCTGCAGGTGCCCCGTGGGCAGCCCTGGGAGGCTCTCCCAGGACGCAGAGCCAGGGCACCCCCTCTACCTCGAACCAAAGTACAGGCAGGTCCGTCTGACCCTTCTCCAAGCTGCTCGTAGGATGTGAGTAACCATGTCAGGCGCCAAGTGGGGTTGGCTCTCACGGGATGTGGACTTTGCCTAATGACGATCCCCATGTGACACTGAGCTTGTTTGCTTAGTTAGCTGGTTGGCCAATTAGTTAGTTAAGGGAGGTGAGACCCTGGGGGCAGAGTGCAGTGCGGGGATCTTCTGAATCCAGCGCGGAGGTTGGGGGCTTCTAGAGGACACACCTGTGTGGGATACTTCCCCTGCTTCCTCCAGGGAAACCTCACACCCGAGCCTCCTGCAAGGGGCTGTCTCCCGGAACACACTGCAGACCTGCCCCACAGGCCCGGGAGGGCACTCGCCCCGGCCGGCAGGCAGAGCCAACCTGCGAGACGGTGCCGCTCGCTTGGGCGTCCCGTGCTCATCTCTGGGCGCACCTGTCTGGTCTCCTGGGCTCCTTAATGTAGTGTTGGAGGCAGATGTCAGACAGCTGTGATCGACGCCTCTTCCTTCCATTGTTTGCCTAATTTCATTTCAGAAAATCGCGGATGGGGAGAGAGACGCAGAGCAGAGACGAGCTCCCAGCTCGTTCTTTCAAACAGTCATGATTGGCTAAGCACAGTGTGCTGGTGCCTTTTATTTAATTTCCAAGTTTGCGTTAAACCCAAGAGCTGCGGTTGGCGGCCTGTTTCCCCAGGTTTCCAATAGGCATCGGGCAGTGGAGTTAGGAAACTCAGCGGACGTGGACACGGCTCCCTGTGGTCGGCTGGCTGGAAGGGCTTGGCGAAGTCCATCAGTCACCCCCGAGGCGCCCAGATGCTTCTGTCTCCCTCACATCTGAGACCCCCCACCTGCTGCAGAGTGCTGGGGTGCTGACGCTGCCCGGTGTTGCGGGACAGACGGCGCTAGATGGAAGTGTGCCCCAGGGTCCTCGGTGACACTGGGCTCACAGGGCTTGCCCGGTCAGAGGGGGACCTCCCACGGTCGCAGACACCGTAGTAAACGAGAGACCAGGTCTACCAAGCAAATCTCATTTCTGTGGCTGTAAGTGGTTTAAAGAAGATGAACAGTGTGCTGGCAGACATCGGCATGGCGGGAAGGACAGACAACGGCCGTGCAGAGACAGCCTCTCTGGGAGGATGCGCTCCAGGCGAGGCCCGGAAGTGGCTCGTGGCAGGTGTCAGCCTGGCCGGCTCTCCTGTCCTGCTTCTTCCAACAGGTCCTAACCTGGACGTCCCCGCGTCGGTGTTCTGGGGAGGTGCTGAGTACCTGCCGTCAGCTGACTCTCAGTGAAGCGGGTTATGTTCGGGTATGTCTGTGGGCCACCCCATCAGCTGGAGGGTTGACCCTGGATTTCCCCAAGAAAGGGGACATCACGCCTCAAAACTGTGGCCTTGGCTTCCGCCGGAACCCATCGCCTGTGAGCGCCGTCCTTCAATGCCTCGCTTTTAATTCTTTTTACTTATACTTCTATTAATTCTGTGTTTTTTCTTTATATTTTATTTTATAGTAAGTGTGTGCATGATGCACACGTCCTCTCCTGGTGGTTCTGTTTCTCTGATGGACCATGACTGATTCTCACATAGAGACTGCGTCTCCGCCGGGGTTTATTCCAGGCACAGTTTGGGTAACCCGGGTTCACCTGGGGCCTCAGCCGCTCAGACAGACGCGCTGGAAAGCTCCACCCTGGCCTCTCCCTCCACCCTGGCCCTCTCTCCGGACGCTACAGCCCTGCAGTCCGGGAACCAGCTGGACGTGACAGTGTGGACGCTTCTGGGTGTCTCGGCCTTGCCGTGTTGTCCACGAGACAAGGAAACATTCCCCTGCTGGGACTTTCTCCTGTGGTCTTCCTCTCTTGTCTTCTTTTTAACTCATGTCACACACACACACACACACACACACACACACACACGCAGGAAAGCACACAGATCATAAGCACACAAGTGCCGACTTCAACAAACTTTCACAAAATCCGTCCTCTGCTCCGACCCAGGCCGTCACACCCCCAGGGCCCCAGACACCCAGGCCTCGTCCAGCCGCGACCACGACCACCCTCCTCTTTACAAAGTCACCGCCTTCTGACCACTAGTCCCTGTGGTCAGCTTTCACCGGCTCAGAATCCTATAGAAGTTGGATCATATGGTCAATTTTCCTCTATGTCTGTCTTCCATTCCGTGTTATGTCTGTGGGAGTCTCCCCTGTGGTTTTGCAGATTCCTGGTACAGTCATAGTCTTACGGCAGAGCGCACGGTTTAGGTAAACATTGCACCGCTGGTGGATGGTGGGGCTGTCTCTGGGCTGGGGCCATCACCCGTGATGCCGGGCGTCTCTTCTACACGTGCCTTTGGTGCAGAGTGTATGGGGCTCTATAGGGAATAGTGTCGGCATTACCGAGGGCAACGGTTGGATTCACCATCAGCATGTGTCCATCCGCAGTAGCCAAGCCGTGAGATCTAACACCCGTGCCGGCTCTCCTCACCAACGCTTGGTGATGTCTGACCATGGAGGTTCCACTCTTCGGGGTCTCGGCAGCGGTGTCACACTGCGACCTGCAGTGGCCCCTCCTTGATGACCGATGAGCGTGGACTCTGTTCCGCAGATGGCCCGTCTTCAGGACCTGGTCTTTGTGCCACACCCGTTCAGCCCCTCCACCGCGTTCCTGCGGAGTGTGTCCGGTTCCTCCTTGCTGGTTCCGGCGTCCTTGGCCACCAGTACTGTGACATCTGCTCGCATTCAGGAGTTTGCCTGTTTGCTCTTTTGAGTCTCTCGACGAGCCCACGTTCCTCATTGTGATGCGGCCATCCATCCCTCTTCTGCACAGTTACTGCCTTTTGCGTCCGGCCCGAGGACTCTCTGCCAACGGCACGTCACTAAGATACTCTCCTAACGCGTCCTTTTTCCACACTCAGATTTACAGCCCTTCTGGAAATCAATTTTGTGTGTGATGGGAAGAGGACGAGGCTTATTTTTTCCATATGCATATCCGATGGACTCAACATCATTTATCGAGCGGACGTTCCCCCACGGGTCCGGACCACCGCTACTGTAAATGACTCGTCTGTAGGACGCGAATCTGGATCTGGATCCCTTCCCTCCGACGGGTCTACTTGTCTGCCCTTGCCTTTCAACACTAACTTCATCACCAGAGCTTTACAATAGATCTGGATTTCTGGAGCGGTAATTCACTGCATCCTTCCCTAAGATGGTCTATTCTTGGTCCTTTCCATTTCCATATATGTTTTAGAATCAGTTCAGAATGATTTTGAGAATCCCTCTTTCCAAAAATATGTTGGCCAAGATTTTAAGATTATATTAAACCTATAGATCAAATTGGAAAGAACTGGTATTTCACTACGGGTATTTCAATCCATTATTTTGATTAATTTCTACAAGGAGTATTTTGTCATTTTCTGTGTAGAGATCGTCCCACGTAATGAGTTACTTTTGGGAATTGAGAATCATCCAATCATGGTGAATGGTATCTGTTTCAATTCTATTTTTCAATCTGTTTTTAGATTTTTATGTTTCGTTGTAGTTAGAAGGAAAATTGAGCTCTGTGCGTGGGCCTTACATTTTGTTGAATTTATTTATTAGTCATCCCGGTTTGTCCATCGAAACCTTAGAATGCAGAATGTACAAAATGTGTTGTCTGCGGACATTTAGCCCAGGCTTGCGGCTGTCATTTCTTTTTCTTGCTTCGTTGCAGTGGCTGCGACTTCCGACGCATTTTCAAATGGAAGTGATGGTAGTTTGTTTTGTCCTCAACATCGGGTAAAGATCATCCCCGCTTCGTCACTGTGGGTTTTTTTGATGGTTTTTGTTAAGTTAAGAAAGTTCCCTTGAATACCAAGTGTGCTAAGATTATTAATTTTTTAACCATGAATAGGAGTTGTGTTTTATCCAATGTCTTTGATCTATCTAATGAGACAATCCTACAAATTCTCTTCTTTGGTTCTTAGGGTGACTTACAATGACCTATTTTCCAATGTTACCTTTGAATCTCTTCTACCTGACATTCCTGGAATAAACACACCTGACCTAGCATACCCCATCTATTGTTCTATGCCATGGACTTGAGTCTCTATTACCTTCTTTGGGGATTTTCACAACCATGTGCATTAGAGACCTCGGCCTCTGTATTAGTTTCCTATTGTCGCAGTAACAAATTTCTAGGAACCTGATACCTTAAAAAACAGATTTATTAGCTGATGGTACTGGGAGGGCAGATGTCTAAACTCAAGCTGTCGGCAGACTGGTTCTCTCTGGAGGCGTCAGAGCAGAATTCATCTCCTCGGTGTTTCAGTTTCTAGAGGCCCCCTGCCTTCTTCGGCTCCTGGCCCTGTTCCCTCATCTCTCCAACTTCTTGTCTGTCATCACAACTCCTACTACTGATCCATCTTCCTGTCTTTCTCCTGGGACGGCCCTCGTGATTACCTTAAGCCCACCCAGACGATCTGGGAAAATCTCCATAGCTCAGGGCTTAACTTAATCACATCTGCAAAGTCCCTTTTACCATATGAGGTAACATACGCACAGATCCAGGGATTAAGAAGATGGAGATATTTCTGGCAGTAGAGGGGGTATAATTCAGTGAGTACAGTCCCCATACAACCTTTATCTGTAAAGTGCATGTAAGGTCTTGTTATCAAGAAGGCTCTGGCCTCATCAAGACAATTGAGAAACGCTTCCTCTCTTTCTGGCATATTAGAATCTTGTATATTTCATTGTTGGGCTAATGATCAGAAGAAGTCAGGGGTATATAGGCCTGGAGGAACTTTTTTGGTATGGATAAATTTCAGTTATAGATTATCCAACATTTGAACAAATCCAGAACTCTTTGGATTTCTCTCTTTCTGCTTGAATCCGTTTTGGCTGATTGCAGTTTTGATACAAAAGTTTACTTCCTTTTCTTTAATTTCTGATTTAATTTTTATTTTGTACTCGGCTATCATTTTAAGTTTAATTTACCGTGCTTTGCCTCAACTACTTGAAATGGATATTTAGGTTGGTTCTGAACCAATACAGATGAAGTCGGCAGATCTGGTACAGGCAGAGCTGTCGGTGTAACCCGTGTACCTTTCACTGTGGTTAGGAAATCACATGCGTGATCAGAGATTTCCTAACTTCCGTTTGCAGCTTTTGTTCTTTGATCTATGATTCATTTAGAAATGTGTTGCTTGGGTTTTTGTGTGTGGTTTTTTTTTTTTTTCCTATTTGGAAATGATCTACTTATTATTATTCTTTTGCTGTCATTGGCTTCCAGCTCAACTCTGTTGTGGTCAGAGAATGCCGTAGGCCTAATTTCAATCATTGGATCCTTTTCTGAGACTTGCTTTGTGGTTCAAAGTAGGGGTGATTTTAGTAAATGTTCCATATGCAATAAAAACGTAAAATATACATTTGTTGGATGCATGTATTTCTGCATTTATCAATCCCATTACATTTATGGATTATATTGTCAAAGTTTTCTCTACAGTAACTGATCATTTTGTCGTTTTTGCTTTTAGTTGCAGAGTGAAGTCTGTGAAGATCCCCCATAATGACTGTTTCCTTGTCAATTTGTGGCCTTTGCTCTAGCAGCAGTCCTCACGAGTACTGGGAGGCTATGTTCAGAGGTGACAGTATTTTTAGAATTTTCATCTCCCCAGAGGAGTGACCCTTTAGTGGCTATAATTTTTCTTTTCCTACTGGAAGTCCTGTGTGCTTCCAAACTGACTGTGTCTGATACCCCACGGCTACCTCGTTTTGTCATTATTGTAGTTTGCATGATTACGATGATTATTAGCTATATTTGCATGGTACATCTCTATCCATTTTTTAATACCAACTTTCCTGTATCTCTAGTTTTTTTTGTCAGAATATATAGTGTATATTCTTCTTTAGCATGAAAATCTTTCTGTATTAATCAATGTACTTAGTCTATTTATATATGATATAAACGCTGATAGGTTTGTCGGAATTTTCTGTCTTATTATTTCCACATACCACATCTGATCTGTGTTTCTATTCCCTATTTTTTTTTTTAACCATTCATTCCCCTTCTCTTCCCACTTACTTACTCTTCCTTTTACTACGTGCTCAGTGACTTCCTGTGGCTTAGTATTTGCATTCTCGACATGCCAGTTTCCAGGGTATTATATCATTTCTTGAACATTGAAACTGTATGATACATTACTCTTTCTTTACTTCTACACCATTCTTGTCTTATATTTGAATAATATATGTATGTATGTATGTATGTATATTTATTATTATGTTACGTTAGTCACCACACAGTGTATTATCAGGTTTTGATGTCGTGTTCATGATTCATTGTTGCATATAACATCCAGTGCTCCATGCCATACGTGCCCTCCTTAATACAATTCTCACAATATCACAATATATAATTATAAGTGCAGTTATACATATAATTTATATATGTTCAGTTTCTGCATTTCTATGTCTCCACTGCAAGCCACTTTGTTTTCTACCTGAACAACTTCTGTGGTGTTCCTGGAGAAAGTTCTACTAGTGCAGAATTCAGTAATTATCTAATTACATCGTCATTTTACCTTTACCTTTGGAACATGGTCTGGCGGCGCACAGAACTCTGGGATGGGAGCTCTGTGTGGATGATGTGGCCTTGTCTTTGGGATTCTGATGTTTTAGTTGAGCCCTTTTTCTTATTATTGGTTTTTCAAGGTGATGCATTTTATTTTCTCTGACGATTTTTGAGATTTTTGTCATCAATTTCAATTTTATAAGTTAAACCCAAATACATCTCTGTGCATTTGCACACATTTGATGTTGGGGGTTGAATATGGGAGAAATATTAGGCATTTTTTTCTTTTTTCTTTGATTTTCTGATTACTTACCTATTGGACTTTTTGTCATGTCTTTGGCTGCCACCCATGCTCTCTTAAAATATTTTCCATCCTTTTCTCCTAGATGCTCGCAGCTAGATATTTTTTGCTAAACCATCTTCTCATTATTCATCCCCTTCTGAATGTGTAATATTCATTTATTTGTTTTTTTAGACCTATTAATGACTATACATAAAATGTCTGGTAACTTAGTGCCTTAAACATTTTAAATTTCACATTCACATCACAATTTTATTTAAATTCCTTATGCTCCCTTTGACATCGCTGTCTCTGTCCTGACTCAAGGGACACTTGAGCCGATGTTGAGAGACTCCTCTGAAGCACGTTGCCTAGACTTCCGGCAAAGCTGCATTCAGAATGTTTAAGGTCACATGATACACTATTAATGAAAACCCTCTCTAAATCTCATATACTCAGTTGCATAATATTAGTGGAGTTGCTTATTCATCATCTAGATGTAGTTTTAGGATCTCTACAAAATAACCCCCTGGCTCTTGTTTTTTATTATTAATTTTTTCTATTGTTAACTGAGATATAATTTACTTACCATAAAGCTGTCATTTTAAATTACTTCATTTTTTATATATTTAGCTATTCTTATGAAATTCTCTATCTTCTCATTCATCCATATTCTTAAATTTTAGTAAATTTAGAGTCTATACAAAATGACTTCTCGACAAGGAGATTTGTGGATCTGTTTCTAATATTTGTTTTGTCTCTTTTCTTCGTTTTCTTGGCTTTATATTCCAGGCTACTATGCCTGCAAATTTCTGTTGCATGTCAGACATGGCATATAAAAATCATATAGATAATTTGGTGGTACTCTTTTTCTTCAAAAAAAAAAAAAAAAGCACTTACTATTTCTTCTGGCAGGCTTTTATGCTGGGGCTAGTTCCAAGCTATGAACTCATTTATTTGGAGCTGGGTTTCAGTGTTTGCAAATTTTGGTCTAGTTTTGGCTTCTTCTTACTCTTCTGTAGCCCCTCCAGAAATTCTAAATGAATGTTTGGATTATATTCTAGGGCTTCTCTCTTTAAAGGGTCTGAAAAATAAATTATATCTCCTGGCCATTTAAGAGTTCCAAAAGCTCTGTTCGGCTTCTTATTCTCTCAGCTGTCACTTAAAAATCTAACACATGAGCAAATCCGAACGCGGTCATAGCTGCTGCAGGTCAGCACTCCCCTCCCTCCTCACCCACGCCTAATGTCCTGGCCGCAGAGTGGAAAAACCAGTAACTTCTAGGGTAGGCAGTGTGCTAAGCAGAATTGGGGATTAACAGCTGGCTAGAAAACTTTTCTCCATAAAGAACTCCAATTCTCTTGGTGCCCCTCGACGCGCAAATACCTTTGCTATGGGGCCATTTTCTTGTTCAGGTGGAAGCATGGATTCACCTCTCCTAATTATTGTATGGCTGATGCCCTCTGAAGTTTGCTTCTAGGTTCAGCTCTGGAAAAGCTCACTTGGAGTCCTTAATCCACCATCTGACCCCTCATAGCCTTAGTGCACACATCTTCGAGGACTTTCCTGACCTTGAAGTCAACTGGTAACTTGTATGTCCTTCCCACTCCGATATTGAAGATGCATGCTAGGGACCTGCTATCTCTGGGTCCTTAGCACAGGGTCCGGCATTTGTTATTTCCTGAATATATGACAGTAGAAGGAAGGGGGACAGTCTAAGGAAGGATGGCGGTGCTTGAAAGCTGCATCATGTTTCATCGTATATGAAACACTTGCACAAACATTCTGAGTAAACCTAGAGTGACTAAAGCTATTCACTTTGTCACATAACGTAGATGCAATCTTTGGTATGAGTTTTGTGACCCCCTCGAAAATGAGAAAATTAGACCTCAGTGAGGTTAAGTAACTGGCCTGAGATCATTTTAAGGCTTTTAAGTAGGAGAACTGGGATTAGAATCCAGGCTCTTCCCATTTTGCCAGATGGCATCCTGATACAATCTGGCTTTGATGCGTGCACTGGTGGTAATTTCAGGAAGGCCTTTGGTACCAAACTTGGCTTCCCACCACCGCTGGCAACTCCCAGCATTTTCACATTCACCGCATAGAACCACGGGCACCTTTGAAATTCAGAACTTGTCCACTGGATATCTGGATTTACAGATGCTAATCCCTGTACTCACTTTAATCAGGAACTTTCACAAAGTAAAGCAAAGTTACAAGCTGTTTTTCTATGCTTTCATGTAAGAGGGATGCTTGTGTTGTGAAAAATTATGCCAGGAGGCTGCTGGCAGCTTTCGTCAGATGACAGAGGAACATCTGTTCCAGTGAAGCCCTCTTCACAGACTCATTTGCAGGGAACAAGGACCTCCTCTGGCAATGTGAGGGCAGACCTGGTTAGGTGGCCTTAGATGGAATTTGATTATTTTCTGGGTCTTCCCAGTTAAGCACAAGGGGTCTAGAATTACAGGTGACCCATGATATAGAGGTAGTTCAGCAGGGCTGGGAGTGCAGGTGCCTTGCCAAGGATGCGGTCAACCTTCTTGGTGCTCCTGCAAAACAAGGTACAGCCATCTATAGAGGAACTCTGTGCTCGGAGGTCAAGCCTGATGTCTTTGGTGAATTGTTACCAGTGTGTGTCAACCACTGCCTCGATGCACCATCCACTGGCAAATATGTGTTGAGCACCTGCTACATACTTGGGATTTCCTGTGTTGAGTAAGAATGCAGGTTCTACAGAAGCATTAGCAGAGGTCTTCAGAGAAACAGTCAATAGAAGATAGTAGAAGGAATTGGCTCCCAGGGTTATAGAGGCTAAGATGGCCCAGGTTGTGCCTTCTGCACGCTGCAGGGCTGCTGGGATAGTCCCCACCCCAGGCAGGAGAAGGCCAGCATCCCCTCAACAACAGCCAGGCACTGGGAGCAAATGTCCTCTGATTCTGTGTTTCTGTTCCTTTTTCTTTTGTACAAGTGCCTGCTTCCTACATCCTTGCCAAGTCAGCTATGTCATCAAACTTCCTGATCTTTACCAGTTTGTAGATGGGACGGGCATTGTGTTACCATTCAATAATGAACCAGAAGACCTTCTCATTTTGATTAGATCCACAGTTCTCTTCTGAGAACTATCCTACTTTATTTTCTGGTCCCTTTTATGGTGGGTCCGTGTTCTTATTCATTTGCAACAGCTCTTTCTCTATTAGGAAAATAGTCCCTGTGTGGTATGTAAATTGCAAGAATTTGGGAATCTCAATGTTCACTGAAAAGTCCCATAAGAAATGCACAACTTCACAAGTCCGTGAAGCTGCGTTAACCACTGGGACAACACTGCACACACAATGGGCACATACAATGAGGCTCGGCTTAGACGTTTGTCATGCTTTGGGAAAGGATCTGATGTACGTTTTTCTGAAACGCACAGGTCTGTATGGTTGACCACGCCGTCTATGAATAACCAGCAAGGATTAGAAGTCCACGATTTGCTGTATACAGTGTAACTGGCCTGGGTTTCCAGGACTAATACATGTGGATTCCAGACTCTTGGGGACAGAAGAGATGAAGCCTCCCCTTGGGACTTCTTGAGATATCTTCCCAAGATACTTGCAGCATCCAGAATGAAGCATTAAGTTCATCATTTTGGTGACCTATGGTCTAAGCTGCACACACAACATTGCACAGAGCTATCCATGTCCTGGGTGACAGGAAGCCTGCGGTGCAAGGAATTTAAAATGTGCCTTATCTTCACTTGACACAGAGAAATGAAATGTGTGCAATTGGGCCCCAGTTCAGCAGAAGACGGCGCATGATCTGGAAGTGGGGCAGAAGACTCTACCAGGCTGATCTGGGCACACACATTTGTGGAATGTTTCAGACGGAAACTGCAGGAGGCCAGTGATGGAAACAGAAGTGGATGGGGCCCTTTCCGCACGCGGACAGGGCCCTAAGCGTAACGAAGAGCTTGAACGAGGTGAGAGGCGCTCCCTGGCTCTGCATCGGTACCGTGTGCTTCCGTGTTCTGTTCAGGCCTCCGGGGGTTGGAGGTGCCCCCCTCAAACCGGGAGGGCACCTGCTTTACTCTGCCCACTGATTCAAAGGCCAGTCCCATCCAGAAACACGCTCACAGTCACACCCAGAAGACCGATGAGCCTGATATCCTGGTGCCCCGTGGTCCATCAAGTTGAAGCGTCCCTGTGGGACCAGGGACTGGGTTCTAACCTGCACCCCACCATGCCCCCGCCATGTATGCCGGCGGCTACCGAGCGGCTCTGTGCCTTGCTTTTCTCACCTCCAAACTGTGGATAAAGATGGAAACAGCCTCAAGGTTTATGCTGAGATGGAAATGAGAAATGAGGGGAAAGGGCTTAGCGTGCGTCCGGCAGGGCCATGAAGGGGCAGCCCCAGCGCCCACCCTCGTCGCTGGAACCCTGCGCCAGCGCGTGGCCTCCCGGACGCCAGCGCAGCCGGCCAGGCTTGTGGGACACACGTACGTCCGCTCTCCCCCTCCCCAGACGCCCCAGTTGGGTCCTGCTGTGAACTGATAAACCGAGTCTCCAAAGAGGTTTCATTTTCCATCCCTCACCCTCGGTCCAGCCACGTCAGCTACTGCAAGTGACAAAACACACTCTTCTTATCTGGAACGTCCTACAAACGAGACTTAATTAAAATAAATAAATAAATAAATAAATAAATAAAGGTTTTAAAGCGGCCAAATGGAAATACCGAAACTCTCTGTAGGAAGTACTTACTAGCAGCTCTTACACACATGAAGGGGTTTCCTGATTTATCTTCCTTCTGCACAAACTGGAGGGGGCTGTGGCCGGCGCTGCTGGCCAGGGAGGCCGGAGAGGGGCAGGCGGGACGGTCAGACACCCCGACGCTGACCTACATTTCACAGCTCGTCAGGATGATTAAGATCAGAAATGAAATAACTGTTAATTGACTCTATAAATTCTATATAGGAAAAGAAACACTCTTAGCAAGTGCAAGTTTGTAATTTCGCTTATGTTTTAATAATGGCTGAGAAAATTAGAAAAGAAAAAGATTGTTTCGAAGCTGGGCCCCTGGAAGCCGATGTGCGGGGCCTGGTCCTTGGGCGGCGGGAGAGCCGGATGGAGGAGAGATACCCGGGGGGGCCTGAGCGGGCTGGAGCTCTCGCGGACGTGGACCTGGCGGGGGAGGCCACGGGCCGACAGTGGCCTCACCGGGCCTCTCCTGCAGGAACCCCCGGCTTCCCGCCCACCTGCCTTCCTGTGTTCACCGCGAGCTTTCCCTTTGCACAAGGACGCCCTCACTCTGATGACTCTAGTCTTCGTCCATGTATTCAAATTTGACGAAGCCTTTGGGGATGTTGCTTTCTTCATTTGTTTGCTTAACAAATGCTAAATACACCTTCTCAGGTGCCGGGCACTGTGCTGAGTCTCCGCAGTCCTGCGTGGGAGGGGTGGGGGGCAGTGGCTGCAGTGTGTCTCCCGGGAGCACGGGGCTGGCGGGCCCGCAGAACACAGGGCTCCCCGTCCCCTGACCGATGGCACCCCCATTCTGAGTCCTAGAGCTCACCCTCTGCTCGCGGCCGACTGTACGGAGGGAATCCTCATTCCCATCTCGTAACTGACTCAGCGGAGCCGTGGGACCCTCGAGGGGACCGGCAGAGGAGCGCTCTCCGGGTCCATACCGTCCTGTGTCCGTCCACGCTGGCACGGACTCGGGGCCTTCTCTGCTCCTTGGTCAGTACAGGTTGTTTTGGATCCCTGAGCCCCGGCGGCAGGTGGGGTGGGGTGTCTATGACACGGCGTGGGGCTCCCACCTGTGACCTGCTCCCACGTCCCCGGAGCCTGTGCGCCTGGAGGAGCCATGGCCAGCCACAGGCCGCGGGCCGCTGTTCCTTATTCCCCGCCAGCCTGTATCACACCGCCTGCAGCAGGTGCCCAACAACTCTGCACGGACCGAACCAGACATCACGTACATCTCTCAGCGGTTTCCAAAAGCAAAGCGACCGCCGACCTGCCGCTCCGCGCCCTTGCCCTCCCCTCCCCGCTGTCCTGGCAGACTCACAGCGGCCTGCAAAGCAAACCATCCCAAGGCTGCCGCACGCGAGACCTGGCGTTTTCTCCTCGCGCAGGGCAACGTGGCCCTCGCAGGGTGGGTGGACGTGGCCAGACCACGCGCTCAGCGGGGCGGCATGGCGGGAACGCAGCCCGCGCTCCTGGCCGCCGCCTGCCCTGCTCCCCGTCGGAGACCAGCCCCGTCCGCCGGCGGACGGGCAGCCCGCGGGGCCAGAGGGAATCACGCGATGTCGGCAAGGATGTTTCCAAGACGCGCCTCCGCGTCCACGTCTCTCCTCGATGTCACAATGTTGACTTGGTCCCCGCTAAAACGCAGCTTTAGGGGAAAAAAAATCACATCTTTTCAAATTTTCTGCAATCCCTGTCATTTGCAGCATATGCTTCTGCATAATGATGTTCGTAAGTGAAGTGACATTTCAGAGTAATGAGGCTTCAGTGACAACGTGTGAGAGATGTGACAAGTTTTCTCTAATAGGAAAAAAGTGTAGACACTCGGAGGCCCAGGGTGAGGCTGCTCTTGGCTCAGCCTGGGAACCCGGGGGTGGTGTGCGGGGAGCACGTGTCTCCGAGCCCCCCCCACCCCCTGAAGGACGTACAAGGTCAGTACCCACAGGGTCGGACAGGAAGAGGGCGGGTGAGCGAAATGGTGGCCGCAGGAGGGAGCCGCCCCGGTGCTGGGCACAGTCCTGGCCTCACGTGCCCGCCTCGGCCGAGTGCTTCCTGTCTCTCGACACCCACCCTCTCTTTCAAATTAAGGACAGTAACAACCACCTCCTGGGAATGGACCCAACAGATTGTGAAAGAAAGCCCTCATGGGGTGAGCACGCAGTGGGCGGGCGTCCCTGAGCCGGAGATGGAAATGACCGCTCTCTTTCTGAAACGGAGGGCCGGAGGGGAGGGGTCCACTCTAAGTGGAGAGGTGGAACCCACCTGCCTCCAGCCCTCCCTGGCCATGCGGGGGGGATGGGGGCATGGCCAAGAAGCAGGTCTTCTCCTCCAGACCTCTGGCCATCAGCCCCGGGCTGCTGGCTCTGCCCATGAGACCCAGGAGGACACAGCTCACCCCGACCTTCTGAAGCCTCGGAAGACCAGGCTGGGCTCCCTGTGGACACCTCCCCCGTGGGGCCCCTTGGGACCAGCAGTCCTGGCGGGACTTGCCCGTGAGAGTGTCCGACAGGAGGCGACTCCCTTTGCTGAGAGCCAGGGAGCTGCGGCCTGTCCCCCGGCGGTGTCCCTCCCCCCTGGATGCAGAGAGCATCCGTGACCCCACGGAGCCATGCCTGCACATCCCTGAAAACTCACATTTGTCTTGCAAAGGCGATTTACTAATGGGGGAGGGGGGAGTCCCAGAACTGTGTTCATTCAACCTGTAAATACTTGCGGAGCCCCTGCTCCTTGCCAGGACCCGTTAGGTGGGGAGACTCGCGGCGCCCGCCCTCTGGACTTGGATCAACAGTGCGAACCTGAGAAAAAGCCCTGGGGTGCAGAAGGGACAGAGAAAGGGTCTTTTAACCATTTTTCGAGGTGGGGGAGAAGGAGAAAGGGCCCAGCTTGGAGAGCAGTCAAAGGGCCCCTTGTGGCAGCCTTGGTGGCAGGGTCCCCAAATGTGCCGTTCTCTGGTTTCTCTTCAGGGGTCAGCTCTGCCTCCTGCCTCTGTGCCTGCAGAGGGGAGGGGAGAGGGGCTCCCATCTGGAGCTTCTGCCACTGGAGAGCAGTGCCCCCCACCGCATGCTGACCCGCTGAGGCCCGGTGCACCTGTCTGTGGGCTGCGCCCCCGTCTGTCCAGGCTCTGATAACAGGGCCAGAAGAGACCGCGCCGTCTGAGTTGGGAGCTGGAGACCTACTCCTTCCTCACCTGCGTTCATGGCTGACCCCGAGGAGCGGGATCACAAGCGGGTACAGCTTTGTTTCATTAGGAGACTGAGATTTTGCCATTAAGGGGCTGTGGGGCTAATGGAGACAGCCTTGCCCTCGAGGAAAGGCGGGTCCCCGCAACAGTCCAGCTCCGAAACCAGGCCACGGGGTCCTGACCCGTCCCCCACAGTTAAGGAGTCTGTGATTACTCAGCCTGGCGGAGGCTCTCCCTGCCGCTCTCCGCCCCAGGGCACAGGTGACCCACCCGCTCTTCCGTTTCTCCTGCATACCCCCTGGCTGGCCACCCAGCTGACGTGGGTTGAATGGTGCACCCCCCCCCCAAGATAAATCCGTCCAGACCTCAGAATATGATGTTCTTTGGAACAAAGGTTTTTGCAAATGTGAGTGAGGTCATCCTGGGTCAGGGTGGGCCCTGCATCCGGTGACAATGACAGGGGACAGAGACAAACAGAGCCGCGTGTCGGCGAGGCAGACACTGGGTGACGTGACCAGAGCCCAGGGACCCCAAGGACCGCTGGCACCTCCTGGAGCCAACTCAGAGACTCAGGGGGAACCCACCCTGCCGACACCTTGATTTCTGACCTCCGGCCTCCAGAGCTGGGAGCGGTTTCCAGCCTCCGCTTTCGGTGCCTTGTTACAGCGACCCCGGGAACTCGCGCAACAGTCCTCCGAGCGTCTCCCTTCTGTTCTCCGCGTCCGCTTCCCCAGGAGAGCGCGGATCTCTTAAGGAACGTCTTCCCACTAATTAGCCATCGCTGTCTCCCCAGGTCCTGGCCCCGTGGTGGGCACACAGTAGGTGCTCATTAAGAGCTCATTGAACTGCACGAGCTCTGGTCACTTGATCAGAGGGAGTCCCCAGGGACGTCCCCCAGCGGGAAGGGAGGGGACCCCTCGGTACTTTCTTGCCAAGGAGGAAGAAGCTTGGGAAGAACCAGCTGGAGGCAGACAAAGGCAGGGAGCTTCGAACAGACATTTCAGACGCAGGAGCGAGAGCCAGGGCAGGCGGGTCCACGAGGAGAGCCGTCGGCTAATGAGTCTCTACAGCAAGTTCTGATCGTCTTTGAAGGAGCGAAATTCACCCCCCAGACAGGACACTGGGCTGTGCGGCCTCTGTTGTGGGGAATGGCTACCTGCCCAGGGCCAGGGTGAGGGTAAGGGGAGCCGCTGTGGGTGCCCAAACCGGGTCATCTCCAAACAAGGTCTGCCATCTCGGCATCTTGGTGTCGTTAAACACGCTCTGAGGCTGCTCAGCTGCCTGACCCCAGAGGCACCTGTGCCTCCCTCTGGGATGATGCCGGGGCACCTTGCCTTCTGTGGACTGGGGCGGGCCTGGGCCCCAGCGGAGCGAGACCACCCCTGCAGGTCGTGAGCCTCAGCACCTCCCACAGGGAGCTCCCTCCCTCCCACCCTGCCTCCGCCAGCACTCGCTGAGTGCCTGCTGTATGCAGGTAACCCTCTCAGGTAACCCTGAGCCTGCTTTGCACGTGAGCCCAGGGCTCCCCAGAGCTGTGCCATAGGAAACTAACAGGCAGGACGCCGGGGCTGAGCCACTGCCTGCTGCAGGGGACCCAGCACCCTGCCCGTGGTCTCAGGACCCTCGGGACAACCCCTCATGGGTCCTCGGGTATGTCCTCCTAATCTCCTGCAGCCACTGCCGCCGTCATTCACCTGCTCAGCCTCTGTCCCTGCCATCGGGGATCTTTCCTGGGCCCCGGGAGGCGATCGGGGCACAGCCCTGCAGAGGCCACGTGGTTCTGGAGCCCCCGCAGTGGCCACGGGCTGACTCTCTGATGGTGTCAACACCATGGACCTGGAGGGAAGTGTCCATGGATCTCTGGCCTTCCTGAGCTGGGGCCCTGCTCCCGTGTTCCAGGGAGGCCCCGTGGCCCAGCAGCCCGCTGGCCTCACCGGACGGAGGGTGTGTGATCTCCCGGCCCGGCCCTCCCCCCTGGGGGACCGGGTGTTGCAGGGAGGGGTTTCTGGTGCTGTCCCTCCACCTTGAGGGTCCCGGCCTGGACACCCCTGGGGGTGCCTGGAAGCCCGTCATCCACGGTCTCTTCTCCAAAGCCCTCTGAGGCCCCGCTGCACACGGAGTGTCCCCAGCTGGGGACGCCCTGTGGAGCCGGACGGGACCCTGCCTGATGCGGGAGATGGGCAAGAGCAGGTAGACAGCATCGTTAGGGAAGCCGGGGTTGGAAGGACGGGACTCGGTGGGGGCACGTGGAGGGGACGGCCTGGGAGCACCTCGGAGGGGAGGACGTGGGCAGGGAGTCAACCCGCAGGCATGGTCACGGGGGGCTGCTGCGCCTGGACGGCCACGCGGGGTTGGGGGGGGTGCTCGGCGGGGAGCACGCCCGGGAGCCTGGCGGCTGGAGAGACCGTGGGGGGCGCGCCGAGGGCTCCTTTCTCTCATCCTGCCCTTCCCAGCGGTAGCCGTGGGTTGCTTTATGCCCGTGTTTACGTAACACTGTCTCCTCCATAAGCACATTAATATTTGTTAATATTTATTTAGTCTGTGCCAGGCTCCAGGCTAAGAGGTTGGCATGGATTAGCTCATTGCGTTCTCGAGCAAATCTCGAGGAGGGTCTATTGTTTTCTCTGTAATAAAGATGAGACAAGTGGAGACTGGCCTCTAGCTGGAGGGTGGAAGCCCTGGGTCCCTTGGAGGGTCCCCTGGCCCTGACGCGGGACTCTGGTGGCCAGCAGAGCGTCTGGCCGCAGAGGGCTGGCGAGGTGGGCGAGTGAGCCGGCGGCTCCGTTCCCCCCGGTTCTGTTGGCTCTTACGGAGACGGGCAGCCGGCCCACAGGTGCAAGCCCTCGTCTCCGCGCCTGACTCCTCCAAACGGCCTGCAGACAACACCCGTGTCCAGAGTACCCACGAGAGACCAGAAGCCGGAAGGCACCCTTGCAGCCCGAGACCCTCCGGTCATCCCTGTTCTGACAGGGACGGCTTCCGGAGGAGCTGGCTTTTACCGGGGATCCTGGAAAGGAGGCTCCGTATCAACCTGCACGAGGGAGTGCGTGCAGGCTCCCAGCCACCGTCTTAGAAAAGGCACGAGCGACTCTGGGCATTTTGACCTGGACGTGGGGCCGGGGCTGGGGCTGGGGCTGGGCTTGGCTCTGGGACTTATGCTGGTGCCCGGAACAAGTCAGCCTTCCGGGAACCACAGAGCAGGCGGGCTCATCCTAAAAGGAGCGAGGGCCCTCCAGGACGATAGTGTGGACGCAGCTACTTCAAGAGATGGTTTCATCCGCAAAGGTTGCTTAAAAGAGCAATTTCAAGGCTCAAGGGCTATAGAAACCTCACTATCCAGACACCTTTACTCTTTAGAGACAACGAGATTTTCCTGAGCAAAGAGCATCGTTCAGCAGATGATGACTTTGTCCTGCGCCGAACGGCGGGGCCTCGGGCTTTGCTGGCTCCCGGATCTGTTCCTCTATCTCCTGTGCCTTCGGCTTCCTTCTCTCCACCTAGAGCGCGTTCACAACACCCTCACTGCCGCAAGCCCCTTCGCCCAGCCTGGCCCTGATGCACAGACCTTGTAACCAAACAGCGTGCGAAGCCAGAGTGCCCAGAGGCGGGGGCAGCACCTCTTCTCTGAATCGGCAGGAATCTGGGAGCCCATAGATGCTCAGAGCCAACTCCTTCCTCTCCCAAGGTGTGCTGTTACCTGAATTTATCTCTTGGCGAAGAAAAAAAAAACCTTTGCGAGCTCAAAGGTGCTCAGCAGCGAGGCAGGACTTTCCGAGCATGTGCTGGTGGGAAGAAAGCTGTTTCCAGGATTTATGCAACCCCTTTCCCCCACGGAGCTCCAAGGCTTACAAATTCCTTCATTTTAGCCTTTTATATACTCATTACAGTGGTTTGGGAAACATTTCAAAATTAGACAAGCATTAGCTTAGCTTATAAAATTAAAAATAAACTGTTAACAGCCTTAATGATGTTGTATTAAATGCCAGAGCTAATAATACCTCACATTTCTTTAATACTTTATGGCTTTAAGCACACTTTTAAATAAGTTCTTGTCTTGGAAGATTTTCACAACAGACCCCTCTGGGGAGAATGCTGCTGGACTGTTTCACACAGGGGGCCATGGGCAGCTCGGGGTTTGGACAGCTGGTCTGGGGCTGAGGTCTGCATTCCCAGTGGAGGGTCCCAGGTCGTCGGGAAGCAGGAACTGTCGTCAGGTCCATTCTGAGCTCAGACCTGCATCAGGAATCACCTCCCCGCTCTGATCCCATAGGTCACAGCTCTGGCTCATCTTCACCGGGAATGCTACCTGGGGAGGGGACATGGTAGTCCCCAGTCTGGGAGCTCTGGAGGGTAAGGCCTCACACTGAAGTGAGGGTGGAAGCCAGAGGAGATGCCCAGCTCCCTTCCCCGGGCTGTGGACTGCAGCCAGCACACCTCAGGTGTTGGGTCTGCCTCTCTCCAGCTGAGGCCTGCCTGTGGTGCTCAGAAGGCACCCAGCCTCGAACCCCCAGTTTATGCAGGCACACTATATGATTCCCAGTTCCCAACCCAAAATGGAAATGTGGGTCCTTTGTTGAAAACCGATTACTAGTTTCAAGAGAGCGGCTGAGTGGGGCCCCACGCCCCTGGGACATCCGCCCTGGGTGAAAGACTCGGTTTCTGGAGGATAAAGACAGGGGCTCCTAGAAGGCAGACAGGCAGGATGAGGGAAGAGCCCCCTGGGAGGCGGGCAGGGCCCCTTTGAATCACCGCTGTCCCTTCCCTTCCAGAAGAAGCCTGGGTCCCCGCAGGTCCGTGTGCAACGTCTTTCCCACCTGCGCGGGCTGAGGCCGGCCACCTTGCCCAGCGCCCTGGACCCCGAGGTCCAACCACACTCCCCTGCATGTTCCTTTTGTGGCCTTAGAATGTTCCCAAAGATTTTCTGGGCCTCTGCCCTCTCTGTGCCTCGCAGGGAAGCGTTCAAGGGGAGAGCTTGCCAGGGAAGACAGGGCGAGGCAGGACGGGGCGGGACGGGCGGCTGCTGCTGGGCTTCTCTGCCTGTCTGCGGACCGGCCCACGCCCCGTGGCTGGCTTCCCCCTGCAGGCCTCCCGCCTCCGCCATGCCTCCCGGGGCCGGCACACGCTGTCTGGGCGACGAGAGGAGGGCGCCAACTCTCTCCGGCGGCCGGTGGCCTCGCGCTCCGCTCACACAGGCCCTGGCCTCCTAGCAGGACCGGATCCGGTGGCGACCACCCATGGGGGTCCTCCGGGTGCCCGCGGTTCGGGCTTTCTGTGGTGTGTTCCAGAGATCAGACAGAAACCAGCTGGGAGATGGGCTTTCTAGCAGGCTCCAGCTGCGACCCGAGGGGCAACTGTTTCCTCCTCTTCCACAAGCATGACATGGAAACGAAAAATCGAGTGTCTTCGGCAGGACTCTGAGCAGGCCCTGAGAGCAGGCGCGCAGCTCCCGGCGGGGCCGGGCAGCAGACAGGCTCTCACCTTTACTGAGCACCGGGTCTTCGACGCTGACCGCCTCTTTAAAAGGCACGCTGAGCGGAAAAGTGACCCGTCTCGCCAACGTGGAAAAGGTTAATGATCACATCTGCCCGCTACCCTGAGCACAAGGTCTTTAGGGGAAAAACCGATAACATTCGCCCATCCATGAGCCCACTTCTGACCAGGTGCACCTGGTGGAGTGGACAGCTGGCCTCAGGGTCCCTCAGCTCACCAGGGACTCACTTTGCTGAAACCCGCTTGCTGCACAAACCCGTCCCCTAGTGTTGTCCCCAGGAGCCCATAGGAAGGTGCCGCACTCCCCTTCTTGGCAGGGGGACACCAAGGGCCTGGGAGGGGTGAAGCGGCCCAGATGGAGAAGGCATTGGGGGTGCACGGGGTCCCTGTATCCAAGGCCATAGCTGTGCAGTGTGTGTGACACTGGGATTCATCATAAGAAAGAGGGAGCTGGGGCACCTGGGTGGCTCAGTGGGTTAAAGCCTCTGCCTTCGGCTCAGGTCATGATCCCAGGGTCTGGGATCGAGCCCCACATCGGGCTCCCTGCTCAGCGGGGAGCCTGCTTCCTCCTCTCTGTGCCTGCTGCTCTGCCTACTTGTAATCTCTCTCTCTCTGTCAAATAATTAAAATAAATAAATAAATAAATAAATAAGAAAGAAGGAGCTAGACCTCACGCCATCTCTGGCACGAGCTCCCTGGGAATTTCCCGAGTGCTCAGAACAACAGGGTCTTCTGTCACGGTCACGAGGAGGCTTGGTCCACACCTGAGGCTGGGGGCTGGTCCCCAGGAGACCCCACTTGGTGGTGGGTGAGGGGGTGGGAGTTTTCCGTCTCCGCCCTCCCGACCCCCTCCCCGACCCCTAGAGCAGAGCGGCCGGAGTGGAGGTCGGATGGGTCGCCAGGGGCCACTGAAGTCATCACTCAGGCCCACGTAACTGAGTCAAGACCCCAGAGCACCTCCAGGCTGGGGAGTGGGAGCGGGGGCAGGAGAAGGGTGCCTCCTCCCCACGCCCCGCCCTCTGCCTCCTTCCCTGGGGCCGCTGCTGAGCGCACCGTGCCTGCAAGCCTGCGGGGTGGGAGTGGGACGTTTCTCGGAGCTCTGTGAGCCCTGCTAGCAAGTTCATGGAACCCAGGAGGGGGTCATGGGAACCCCTGACTTGTAACCATCGGCGAGAAGCACAGGGGACGAGGGGGACTTGTGTCTGGCTTCTGAAGGTGGGGGCAGATTTGTGGGACTGGGTCCTTAACCCGTGGGCCCCACGCTGTCTCTTAGTGGACGGTCACAGCCAGTCCCACTGTAGGACGTCCGGTTGGTGTCCAAGGACCGCTTGGATGAGTGGGTACTCGTCCCCCCAACTGCAACTGGGTGCTGAGAATCATTATAATGATGTAAACACTGTCCAGAGTAAGCTCGGGGCAAACTACACCCCTTTCCGCAGCCGATTGTCACACAACACTTACACCAGGTCTCCCGCACTCGCCTGTCCATTTCCTTCCGGGGTAGACCCTGGAGCTCGCCTCTTCCAACCCAGCACCTTCGTGTAGGGCAGAGAGAAGACCCCGCTTCTCGGCCATTCTGCTTTTAGCACCCACAGGGGTTGGGACGGTTTGTACATCTGTGAAGTGGATGTGATGATCTTTTTCATCAGGATTTCTGTATCATTTCCCATGAATTTCTTTCTTTGCTTTAATGATCTATGTTCCTGCTCTAGACCTTGTAACCCTCAGATCAAAGTTCCAGTTAATTTCCAACTAGCTCGTTCTATAGTATTTAGACTGTGCAAATTATAAAATGAATTTTCATAGTTCTTGTGAGGACTAGTTTACCAATTACACTGCTGGAGCTAAAGATTACAATTTTAAAAATATAATATTATAAATATTATAAATAATTTTTATCATTTTAGTATAACAACATACTATAATGTAACAGATTTTTTAGTATGACAATAAAACAAACTAATATAAATTGTTTAGTTGGGGAATAAATGACCCAGAATAGGGTTTCAAAATATCTGTGTAATTATCTGAGCGGTGAAGCAATTTTTAGTCCATATCAGAATATAGATTTGTTTGTTATAAATGCTTAGCAAATGCTGGTTATTTTATAATCTTTTCTATCCTCCGTGATCAACATTGTCTTTTCAGTGACCCTTCAGTGAATAAAAATATTATTTAAACATAAACATAAAGGTTAATTTTACCCAAAGTTTTATCAAGCCTAAGCCAATCAGCTTCAGTGTTAGCCTTTAAAATAGTTTATTTTCCTTTTTTTACAGTTTTATTGAGGTATAATCGACAAATAATAATTGTATCTATTTAAGGCATACAAATGCATTTTAATACACACATTCTAGAGGTCAAGCTCATTGAGATAGCCATCCCTTCGCATTGTTGCTTTCTGTGCCTGTGTGGCAGGAACCCTCGGGATCTACTCGAAGTTCAGATCCGGGATACGTGATCACTGATGGCAGTGCCCATGCCCACGTGACATCATCAGAACTTACTCATCCCGGAGAACTGCAACTTTGTATCCTTTGCCGGCAGCCCCTGGCTCTCCTTCTCTGACTTCCCTGTGCTTCCTCCAGTCCGCAGACAGTACCTGTCCTTCTGCATCTGGCTTATTTCCCCAGCACGGCATCCTCCAGGTATCCGTGCTGTCGCACATGTCAGGATGCCCTTCTTTGTCACGGCTGAGTAATAGTCCACTGAGTGTGTAGACGTCATCATCTTTATCCACCCGTCTGGGGGTATACGTGGGCTGTTTGCACACTTTGGGTAGCGCCGGTAATGCCGTGATGAACGCGGGGGTACACATACCTCTTCAAGGTGCGTATTTCCTTTGGATATATATACCCAGTGTGGTATCTATCTGATCATACGGCAGTTCTAGCTTTAGTCTTTGGAAAGACTTCCCTATTGCTTTCTATCGTGGTTGCACCAATTTATACCCCGTCAATGATGCTCAAGCGTTCTCTTCTCCACATCCTTGCCTCTAAAATGTGATGAGGGTCTCCAACGTCCCACATACTGCTCATTGACAAATATGAGGACATGTCTCCTAAAGCTGTATTTATCATTTACTTTGTGACATTTGAATGGCTTTCTTTCATGAAGTACTCCTTGACTCTTATCATTACTATCTCATTTTTAAAATAATCTATTAATTTTAGAAAAGTTTTAAATTTATAAAATCCTCGCAAAGACAGTATTGAAAGTTCCTATAAGCCCCACGCTCGGTTCCCCTATGACTAATCATACATTTGTGTAGTACGTGGCTGTGACTTCCTCACTTTCCTTGTTTTCAGTGATTCTGACATTTTTAAGGCCAGCCATTTTGCTGCAGAATGGCCCTCAAAGGGATGGAACTGATATTTCTATGAAAGTAGACGGGGTTGTGGGGTTTGGGAGAAGCGCGGGGGAGGAGAAGTGCCATTTTCATCCCGTCTTCTCCAGGCTCTCTTTCTGGTGATTTCTAGTTCTGTTGTGTCTGAGAACAGGTTGTGTATGATTCCTATAGTCTTTCCCGTTTGTTGAAGTGTCTTTATGGCTCAGAAGGTGGTCTGTCGAGGGGCACGTGCAACGTGAACTCGAGAAGACTGTGTGCGCTGCTGCTGCTGCACAAAGTAGTCTGCAGATGCCAATTAGATCTAGCTGAGCGAGAGTGCTGCTCAGGTCAACAACACCTTTAATGATTTTCTGCCTTCTTGATCCATCCGTTACTGACAGAGGGGCTGACGTCTCCAATGCGATAGAGGATTTGTCCGTTTCTTCTTTCACTTTTTACCTGATGCATTTTGACATAGTGTTGTTACATTCAGATGCTGTTAAGATGGTGTCTTCTTGGAGAATTGACCCCTGTGTCATTATGGAATACCCATCTCCATCCCTGATCATTTTCCTTGTATAGAAGCCTTTTTTTTTTCTTTCTGAAATTAATACAGCCACTCCAGCTTTCTCTTAGTTCCTTTTAACTAATCTGACTATTTATTTGAAAGCTGGGTCTCTTGAAGATAATATATACTTGGGTCCTGTGTTTTAAACCACTCTGACAATCTCTGTATTTTAATTGGTGTATTTAGACCATTCATATTTAAAGTGATTTTTAAAATATAATTATATTAATAGCTATCATTTTTGTAAAGTGTTTTCTATTACTTACACTTGTTCTGTTTCTTTTTGAATTCCCCCCTCTTCTCCCAACACTTCTCTGGGTTCAACTGAGTATTTTATACAATTCCATTCTATTTCTGTTCTTCCTGTGTTATACTCGTTAAGAAAAATTAATGCCTTGTCTACAATTTTTTAATTAATTAATTTATTTTCAGAAAAACAGTATTCATTATTTTTTTCACCACACCCAGTGCTCCGTGCAATCCGTGCCTTGTCTACAATTTTTAACTTTCTAGACAAATCTAAGCCTACCTTCAAATAGCCCTGCACCTTCATGTGCATGATATATGAAGCTTTGTAACTGAATATTCTGTTTCTCCCCACCCCTCATGTCATTCCATGTACTATAACCACCTGGAGGATTGTTACTGTTACTACACTGAAAAACAGTTCTTTTCTCATCAATCAAGAATAAGAAAAATAATGAAAAAAAAAAGATAAATTTTCTAAATACACACATTTTTAAAAAAAAATCCACACATTTAAGGTCCAAGTATAAGAGCTGGATTTTCCTCATTATATAAAAATAAATGATTTACTCTTCTGAGGGTAAGAACAGTGACTATTTGTGTGTAGGGACAGATGCTGGAGGTAAGTAGCCATACCTCAAAACCAAAAATTAAAAATTCCAAGGTTAATTGAGCTTCTTAAAAGACTTGAAAGACTGTATTTTAAAATGGTCACTCTAAAAGTTTGAACAATTTTTTTCAGTTTTTTTTTTAATGGTGGCCTCAGATTAACAAATTAAAACTAAGTAACACCACTATGTGTCTTGGTTATCACATTAGAAAACTACACCATGTGAAATATGGCAAATGAAAAAATTGTTTCAACAAGAAGATTTTGTTTTAATAGTCATCTATGGTACTCTTGAAGAACACGTTTCGAACATCCAGAATGGATGCTAATTTCCGAATGTGCTTCTAGAGATGAGGGTTCTCCCCTGTTTCATCCCTAAGCAGTTGTGGATATGATTATGGATAGTTTTGTGTTTCTCAAAAGATCTTGTGCATCCTTATGGTGGCTGAACAAAAGATAAATCTTGTAAGAAGCAAGCGAAGAAACTCATCTCCAAAAGACTGGAGAATGTGTAGATTTAGAAAATTTATCATTGTTCACAGAGATGAAGCTAGCCAGCATGGACTATTAAAAATCAAGAACAGGCTTTCCATAATATTTCTTTTAATTCCAACTTAGTAGGTAGACAAATGTGTGATCCTTTGAAGCATAATCAAGACATCTTTAAAATCATTTAACTCATTAAATACTGTCAAAATTTCAGAAACTGTATAGGATTGATTTGCATTTGAAAGTTAAATCTTTAATTGAAGTCTTAAGATGATAAATATCACTTGGAATGTGTGAGCCCTGTGTTATCATGAGATATGCTGGCATATTTTGCTTTCTTTATAATCTGAATGCTGGAAATGAAAAAAAAAAGACTTTTAAGTATTTTGGTCGAAAAATCAGATTGTTGGTTTCACAATACAGTGTTTCCACAAGGAATTCTATTTAAACTCTTAATTCATGATATCAAGTTTGAAGACTATCCAGATTGAAGGCTGTGGCATATAGTACAGAGGTTATAATCTTTTTGCTTAGTTCACATTTATGAGACATCAAAGTCAGAGATGTTATTAATTTTAGTCAGAGGTAACCGAATTGTTATTCAACCTAAAATGGAAGTAACTTTTGCATTAACAATTTGGAAATAAGATTTTTTTAACTCTTTATATTTAACATTTTATATTCATGCACAAGTTTTTTTTTTATTATTTTAAATAGGACTCCGTATCTAATACAAAGTTTTTTGTGTTTAAAAAAAAGAATAAGAAAAATAGAAGATTTTGCTTTTTCTTCATTTATTCCTTCTCCAGCAGCCTTCCTTTCTTCATGCGGTCTGATTTCCTGTTCTCTCTTACTTTTCTTCTTCCTGAAGAACTTCTTTAACCATTTATTGTGGGTCAGGTCTGCTGGTAATAAATTCCCTCAGCCTTTGCTTCTCTTAAAAAGTCCTTATTTCTTCTTCACTTTTTTTTAAAGACTTATTTCTTTAGGAGAGTGAATGTAGACAAATGCAGGGAGGGGCCGATGGAGAGACTCTTCAAGCTGACTCCCCGCTGAGTGCAGACTTCCCCACTGAGAGGACCCTGAGATCACAACCTGAGCTAAAACCTAGAGTTAGAGGCTTGACCAACTGAGCCATTCAGGTGTCCCACTTCTTCACTTTCAAGGTATAATTTTATGGAATATAGAATTCTGGATTTTTCTTTAATTTTAATGTTTTAATTATATTTGAAATTATTGAAATATTTGAATTGAAATTATTGAATATATGAAATATTCAAAAGAATTTCAAATATTTGCATGGTTTCTGATGAAAGGTCTGCTGAATTCTTACCCTTGTTCCTCTGTATGTAAGGCATTATGTTTTCCAATGGCTTCTTTTGAATTTTCTCTTCCTCTTCGCTTTGCTGATGTTTCAAAATAATATGAGTACGATATGCCTGGATGCATTCTTTTAATCATGCTTGCTGTTCCTTGAGCTTACTGAGTCTGTAGTTTGGTGTCTATCATTGATTTTGGAAAGTTCTTAGCCATTATTACACATATCTATGTTACATACATGGACAAGCACACAGAAAATCTATCTACCCATCTATGTGTCCTGTATTTTTTTCTGTTCTTTTATGTCTTTCTTTCTCTTTTGGTTTTGCAATTACATACATCTGTTACATCTTTTGGTATTGTCCTGTAGTCATTGGATGTTGTGCTTATTTCAATGCTTTTTTCTCTTTGCATTTCAGTTCGGGAAGTTTTCAATGATCCGTCTTCAAGCTCTCTGATTCTTTTCTCAGTTGTGTCTCATTAACTGATGAACGCATCAGAGGGGCTTCTCATTCCTATTATAATGTGTTTAATTCCTGGAAATTTCTTTCTTAGAGTTTGCTTTTCTTCTGACATGACCTGTATGATCTGGTGTGTTGTCCACTTTTGCCATTGGGGTCCTTACATGCTATTCCAGTGATTATAAATTCCCTGATTTAGAATTCCAAACTCTATGCCATATCTGATTCTGGTTCTGATGCTTGGTTTGTCTCTTCAGATAGTGCTTTTTGTTTGTTCGCTTGTTTGTTTTTTGCCAACAGCCAAAGGATTTTGTAATATTTTGTCTAAAGCTGGGTGTGTCGTATTGGGTAAAGGACGGATGTTCCATGGGAGTGTTTATGTTAACCTGGCTAGGATCAGGATGTGTATAAGGCTCAGTGTATACATGTGCCAGAGGCTTCCAGTGCCCCACTGCCCTTGTTCATGTCCCGCTCCTGACCTGGACTCCCTTAGCACTTCACCTCAGAGACAGCCTCTGTCGGGAAGCTCCTTCAGCTGTAACCCACTGCTGGGGATTGTGACTCCTTGTTGTAGAGAAGCCTTGAGCACATTTCACAAGAGTCTCTCCTTCCCCTGCCAGAGGCATGTGGGGACCCTGTTTGGATCTTCGCTCTGTGAACCTGGCCGGCTTCCTGAATGTGGCATTCATAGCTCAGAAACATGGGGGAGTCCTCCAAAAAAACATTGATTTTCAGTTTGTTCAGTTTTTTCTTCTTGTCGGGTCAGGTGTGATGACTCCCAAGCTTTTTATATATCACAATGAAAGTCCTGTTGACAGGGTTTTTGTGAGAACAAAATAAGGTCAATTCACTGAAAACATCTTGGAAATTGTGTGCTGGAATACAGTGTCAATAATTATGACTTTATGTATTGATTTTTTAATTAAAATTTGAAGATGTGCTAGTGCTCGTGTTTTATCAGAATTCAAGATGTGCCGGTTTTTTTTTTTTGCCTCAGCTGGACCCTTGGAGCCTGTCTGACTCAGAGGATGCACACTCTAGGTCAAGGGCCATAGTTGTGACCATGCTGTGACATAAAAGCTCCCTCCGTCTGGCCGCTGGTCAAGTAAAATTGTAGGGAAACCCACGTACATCCTGAGGAGGGGCTTCAGGACTTGCTGGAGGGGGGGGCATGGCGGCACAGTTATTAGTCTGAGCAGCTCAGTGGCACATGGGTGATTCCCACAGACTACAGCTGCTGCCCCTCCAGGGCTCCAGAGCTGGTGAGCAGACAGGGTGATCATGCCCATGAACTATGCCCCAAACTGAGGCATCTGCTATGCTGCACATTTTTGCTGGTTGGTTTGCTCTCATTTGAGGGTTATAATCCAATTCCTGCAGTCAGGAAGTTCAATGCCTGCTCCAGCTGGTTCCCTTCTTTCCACAGCACTGGCCTCTGCTCTGCTGTTGCTGAGATGAGCAACCCCCTCTGCTGAGGCTTTTGTCCCCACCTCCCCAAGACTCTCCCAAGACCTGTCATTGGATGACTTGACATATAACCCTATCCCAACCTGAACATCCCAACCTGACCCTGGGAAATGTCCAGGAACCGCCGTGCATCCCACAGGCTGGGGCCTGCCTCCTCCTCCTTCTTTTGGGACTTTTTTCTCTGCCCACTGCTCCAGAACCAGGTGACACCTGCCCTGGGCAAGCTGCAGGAGCCACCCCATTGTTCCTGCAGACACATGGCCAGTTTGGTCCTACCTGTTCCCACAGCCTTGCTCTTGCCCCTTTGCCTCTCCACACCTGGCCGCCACCCAAAGGCACCAGACTGCAGAAGAAAGCCATGCTCACGAAGGCTCTGCCCTTTCATCTCTCTGTGTGAATCGGGGACACTGCTGGGCCCATCTAAGCTCCTGTTCTCTATGTCAACCTTATGGAGCTATCGTGAGGATCAGTCCCAACAGGCGTGGAGTCCTGTTGCATGGTTGGTGCCTGGCTCAATAAACGTAGCTTCTGCGAGCTGCCCCTGTGTCTCTGGCTCGTCACCTGTGTCATCTCCTATGTCCCTCCGTCACTGTCTCTCCTGGGTAGGCGGGTACTGTCCCAGTGGGTGATGGGCCAGTTCAGCTCTCTGCGTACTTGGTGTGAATTCTAAGTAGCTGAAAGAAACCGCCATGCAGGTGCCCCGACGGTTGTGAAGATGTTGCCCTTGGCCCAAATCTGACCTCCCCAGAGTCCCACCAAGGGTGTCCTGTTGGAAAG
The DNA here is from genome assembly GCF_022355385.1 of Mustela nigripes. NCBI lineage: Eukaryota > Metazoa > Chordata > Mammalia > Carnivora > Mustelidae > Mustela > Mustela nigripes. The sequence goes on along the minus strand of NC_081562.1, from coordinate 2,009,937 downwards.
AATTAGGAATCCCTTCCATCTCCACCGGGGTGTCCCCTTAAACTTCATTTCCACGGTTCCCTTCTCTGTTTGGCTTCCAAATACATCAGCAAACGTTGGGGCTGTCACATGGGCTCATAGGTAGGGGTCAAAGAAGAGGGGCCAAAAGGAAGCTACAGTCAGAGAAGCTTGGGAAATGGCAGGTTAAGTTGAACAGATCTTTTTTTTGTTTTTTGCTAAACTCTTTTCATAAGCTTTATTCTCATAACTGAGTCCTGGGAGCTGCAGGATGAAGACATCGTGCGTCTGATTGCCCAGACACAAAGCCCGCTCCATCCCCCACCCCTTGCTCTCAGATACCCTTTTGTTTTCTCCCTATGACATCATCTTGCAGGAATGATGCCCACTGTGGAATCCTCTTTGCAAACACTGGCAGCATTTCCAGCGAGACCATGGCAAGGTTCCATTTTCCTTCCTGGTATTATATCTACAGGGCTTCCCAACCCGGGATTTGGCAGCTCTGTGGGTCACAGGCTCAGGGCTGGTGCCTGACGCCTGCTTATCCTGCCTGAGTCTCTAAACCCCGCCACCTGCCCCCACCCCAGCCTGATATGGGAATAGCAGAGACTGTGGCTGGTCAGGGAGCAGGTGGCAGTGGATGTCTTCAGAGGACAAGCTCTGCGTTGGAGGTTCCAGGAGGGGAATTCTGGGCAAGGCGGGGGAGCCTCAGAAGAGACTTAAGATACTCCATTAACACTCAGTTTGCTTTTTTTTTTTTTTTTTGGAGCAAAATACATGGGCACAAATTACTAAATGTATATGCTTGTCAGCATGTGTCTAATGCATGTTTGTTTTGCTGAGTACCTTGCATAGTGCATATTACAGGATAAGCATTTAGCAAATGTTGTTGAATGAAGGAATAGAAATTATATCCTGGAATCTTGAAAAATACCATCTTGGGGATGATGGTGAACAGATAGCCTAATTAAAACCAGATGCCAAGGAGATTTTTAAATGTCTCGGGGGATGACATTCCCATCATTTATTTGGTAAAAATTGCTCTCTGCTCCATCTTGAAGCCAGATCTTTTCTGGCACTGGAAACACAATCAAAATAGCATTTAATTCTAGTGAAGCTCTTCTCACTTCCTGCTCATGATCCAACTTGACTTTAGGCCAATCTGGATTGGCTCATCTCACTGCAAGCCTTGTCTCGTCTTGAGTTAACCTTGCTGGGCAGCCAGGCTTCTTGCTGTCACAAGCGAGGACATGGAACAGATAGACTCGAGCGCCATTTTGATGTAGGTTCTAGGAGGCCACGCTCCTTTCACTGTTTTTGCTTTACTTCCAAGATCGGAGGAAAAGATCCTTCCTGGAGGCTTCCGCATTTGTCCAGCTGGGGGAAGTCGGACACCTGCACCGGCTGGTGGCAGCTGAGATGCAAAGATGGGACTGACAAGATGTTTGGGGAAGGGGTGCTGCGGGCGCTAGATGTGGTGCTGAGGGCAGTGGGGAAGGGGAGGAAAAGTGAGCAAACAACAATCGATACATTTGGGCTGGGCAACAGGACCGCCACGCCATCTATAGGAGGAGACTCACAAAGGCACAGGGACCCAAGAGTTCGGTTGTGGACATCCTGAGTCTGAGATGACGTTAGAGGCCCTGTATCAAAAAGACAGTTACATTTAGCAATTCTCGAGTCCAGTGGCCAATGCTGGGATCCAGGGAGTCATCCGTGGGTGGAGGTCGTTAATGCCCTGGGCCTGGGTGGAATTCTCTAGGGCATGTGTGGAGAAATGGTACAGGGCTGAGTCTTGGGGCACTCCAGGGCTGGGAGCACCAGAGGAGAGGGGCTGTCACCGGGAGGAGGTGACCACAAGGACCATGTGGTGTCCAGAAGCCACGAGAAGGAAAGGTAGTCAACCAAAGAAATTAACTTCCACAAAAAGACCGGTGGCTTGTATGTGCTGATGGAGAAGTCAGTGGAGATCTTAAGAAAGGACAGGGTCAGGATGGTAGCAGGCAGAAGTCAGAGTGAAGGGACTTTAGAAGAGAACACAGAGACAAGAAGAGAAGGGGGTGACCCCGGTGACACACGTGACTATGTGCTGGAGGGTCAGCGGCTGGAGGGAGACGTGAGCTCAGCAGAAGTCTGGTAATTTTTTTATTTTTGTAAGATAGCATATCTAGCAGGGCTCATGGGCAGGCAGAAGTCAGTGACTGCACGGATCACAGCCAGTGCACAGCCTTGTCCCCAAGAGGGGCAGACGGCGGAAGGGGTGGCTGTCGGATCACAGTGGGCACCCTCTTAGGACATGGGGGGGCGGGCAGGGGGGAGCACAGGAGCACGGAGCAGGTGGATCTGGGAGTGCCAAGAAGGAAGCTCCTGCCTCATGACGGGAACACGAGGAGCCGGCAGGCTGAGGAGGGAGCGAGGGGGTGGAGTGCTACTTCGCAGAGAGGACACGTAAACATCGTATACGTGTGTTTGGATCGCTGAGCAATTCTGCCTGCCCCCTTTTAGAGAATTTAATGAAGGTCCTGAAGCCAGGGCCGAGCGTTTGACTATAACCGTAGGCAGCGCCCGGGTACCAGCACAGCGTGGTGCCGAGAAGCGGCTGATGCCAGAGGAAAGGAGACGCGAGGGGGCCGAGCCGGTGAGGAGGGCTGGGGATGACGAGTCGCAGCATCTAATTTAAGCAAAGGGTGAAGCCGGGACACAAGGGGCCCGCGGATCTCGCAACACCGACTGGCCGGGCGCTTAAGTCAACAGCAGAATGCTATGGTCTTGACTTTGACAGCAAAGACGTATGAAGTGGGCACTAGATGAGGAGGCTGGAGGCTCTGGGCTCTGGGCTCTGGAGCTGAGAGCGCCTCAGACAAGGCGAGGGAGAGGACGGGGGTAAGAGGAACGCCCAGAGCCCAGAAACCGAGCCACCGGGAGAGAAGCAGGACACCCGTGGGCTCTGACCTCATGGCAGCTCCCAAGGTGCAGAGGCAGGTTCCAGAGTCTTCAGTACACAGTGGAGAGACCTGGAGTGCAGCGGACGGCCACGCAGGATGGGCGGCTAATGGAACAACACATGCTTTAAAGGAACTAGGACTTGGATAAGGCAGTAGGTAAAATGGGTCTGGGGGCAACAAAAGCGTAGAAGGACACGCGCCCGACTCCCAGGCCCGAGGTCCCGGGGTATGGGGTGAGTGGTCCCAAAGTGGCAAGGAGACAGGGTAGTGACGCTGTAAGGGCCCAGCCAGACCTCAAGCACTAAGGCAGAGAGCACATCCACGGGAGAACCCGAAGATTCAGGAGGTTTTGGCAACAGAGAGCTGCCGCAGAGATGCGCAGCAGAAGGGAATTCGGGGCGGCAAGTGGGTGCGGAGGAGGGCCTCCCCCGTCAGGGGATGTACAGGGCTGCCTGAGACTCAGATACGGCTGGTGGGGAGGGTGTGTCTCCGCATCACAGCCGTTCACCGTCGTTCTAAACCAAGCCACCGTGATTGCTTATCTGGACCATCGCAGTAACCTCCTGGGACGGGTCTCTGCTTCTAACCATCTCTGTCCTGTGCTGTTCTCGACAGCAGCCAACAAAACGTGGCTCAGAGCTCTCCGGGGGCTCCCGTCTCACAGAAAGCAGGAGAGTTTTTACTTCTGTCCAGTCTGGTCACTGCTTCTTAGAATTCACCTCCTACGGCCAGGCGACTCCCACTGCGTCCAGCCCCACTGACCTTCCTGGCTTCCCTTGTGTGTCCCGGGTTTGGGCAGGTGCCGTGACCTCTGCAAGGAGCACATTTCCTCAGACAGGTGCGCACACGTGCCTTCGCCTCATTTGGGTCTTGACTCAAATGTTGGTTTTGCAGTGGGCTCTCCCCTGATCCCCTTTTCAGCATGTACGGCCCCTCCGCCGGCTCTCCCCCAAGTTTCCTGCTTAATCTGTTCCCCACAGTTCTTCTCATTTGGCATGATACGTATTTGCTTGTTCTGGGTCTGCCGATTCGAATGCAATCGTTTGGACAGACAGAGGCTTTACCTGTTTTTTCATCGTTTTATCCTCAGCACTTTGAACGGAACCTCACAGAAGGCCCTCTATACGCACTTGTTTAGTAAGCGCTCGGTGTACAAGTGTGGCTATTGACGACGACGTCGACCATCACACAGTGTGTGCCGTAGGCCGCTTCTGCTCTCTCTACGTCACAGAGCTCTGCTCTGAGTTTGAGAATGATCTCTCTGTGCACCACCATAGTGTTGTAATCGGGGTTATTTGCTAGTAGCAGAGTTACGTCCCATCATAACCATTATATACATCGTGCTATTTACAGTAACTAGAACCCCATGTCCCTATGTACCTTGTCACCTACTCGACCTGTCAAAGAACAAAGGAATATTCAGCTGCTTTGGGCACCCGACATACTCTTTTCATATTTCAGTCTGATTTTTTTTCTCTGCTTTGATTCTATGTCATTGGGCACATGAAAGTTCGTAGCTGCCATCCTGTTTTATCGAAACGAACACTTAATCAATAAAACATGGCCCACTTTGTCCTGTTCCATTTTTCCTAACCTTGACTCAGACGTTATCTGAGGTCACCATTGCCTCCTGGACTTTCTCTGAGCCTTGCCCACCGCTTTGCCTTTCATCTTTCCAAACCTCTTGGCTTCAGTCAAGTCGCCGGTTAGGTGCCGTGTAGACAGACTCTGGGTTTTGTTCTGCTCCAAGAGTCTTCAGCAGTGAATTTAATCCCTTTAAACTTTCTGCCAAAAAGCGATGTGCTTGGCCAGATTTTTATCCCATTGCTTTTTATGCTTTTAGTCTCTTTTGTTTTCTTATTGTTTGTTGCCTTCCTTTCGTCTTTGTCATTTGGTCTTTCTCTTTGTGAAAACTGATTTTGAGGCCATTGCTGCAAATCCGAATTCTTCAATTTTGTTGCCTTTTGCATGGTTTCTAAGTCTTACAGATTTCTCTAGTTGTCAAGGTCTACGAAGTCCACCTCCGTGAGATCCAGAAAACTTCACTCTTAATTTCTTCCAAAATTCAATTTCCCAACTTTCAGGTTTTATTGCTAAATTCTGGAATTAGACAAAGCTCATTGATTTTTAAACATCTTGTCTATATAGATTCTATTTTAGGAATTATCAATGATACATAACTCAGAGCCATTTTCCGGCAAGCATGGATTGTATGTTTGAATTGTCCCAGGGCTCACGCTTACTTTTTACTGTCGCTCCCCTGCCCCGTTTCGTTTTGTTGACTCACCTCACACAGACGAGATACACCAGGAGGTGACTTGTCCATAGCGGAGACATGGGTGTGCTGTGCAAAGACAGAGACTTTGCATATCTGAGACTTAACTTTTCTCGACTTCGTTTGCAAATGCTAACTGAGCAGGATATAGTATAATTGAATGCAAACATTTTTCTCCCAAAATGCTTTAGACATGACCCCACTGCTTCCTGTGTGACAAAGTTGGAGACAAGAAACATGACAGAAATTAGCCTTGCCTACCTTTGTCCGCAAGTGCTGCCCCAAGCCTGAAATCTACCCATCCCAGGACCTTCCGCACACTCAGCATCTCATTGGAACATAATGGGTAGAGACACGGTACTCAAGGAGGTGATGTAAATCATCCAAAGACAGGAGGAGGAGCAGGGCTGGGTCCCAAGCTGGAACCCAGGTCTTATTACCTGAAAATACTGTTCCCAGGGTGCATGTTCTCAGGGGCCCTCCCACCTCCATCCAAAGGAGCCTTCTGATCAGTGTACCAGCCACAGAGAAAATGTACCAGCATGTGATGAGCAGAGGATGGAAGAAATAACTCAAGGCCAATAAGATTACTTGTCATGGGTTTAAGTATGACTCTACTAAGTAAATATGCCGATTTGTCACCACACCGTCATTTAACGTGACCCTCTGGTTGTTCCTGCCATTGCTAAGATTCCACTAAAAGGGGGCCCGGGCTGTGCTGACACCATCTCTCTAATGTACAGGATCACCACTCTTCTAGAAGTTTCTGCATTGTGAAATTGGGGAGGAGAGCAGGCACAGATGGGTAAAAGAAATGAACAAGAATTAAACAAGCAGACCGTCATTTCCGGCAGGGTTGCAGAGACATCCCTGCTGGGAAGCCACGGCTGTAATTCTGGGTAATACGTTTATTTGTTTTTTGTTTTGTTTTGTTTCGTTTTAATTATACACAGGTATGACAGCCTAGGAAGAGAATTCTAAGTCTGAAAAAACAAAAAAAGTATCTGGAAGAGGAAGCTAGTATTAGATGTGGTGTTTGCTTTCCAGAGGATCACAACTGACCCTATTCAAGATTAATTGGAAGAAGACACAAGAAAAAGTCCCTAAGCTTGTGGGTGGGTGGATGAGGAGGGATTAGACAGATTTCTGCAGAGAAACAGAGCAAGTAGGATAAAGATTTCCCTAAGAAGAGATTTTCTCCCCAGTTCTATGGAGAAATGGCTGACATATGTCTCTGTAGAAGCTTAATATGTACAGTATGACGGTTTGGTTTAAGAGAGAAGATTTATGGTAGGAAACAGATTATACTGGCTAAGGATACGAAGAAGTGTCAAGATCATCTATCAGTAAGGAGGACCCAGAGAGCCAGTGGTGAAATTCAGCTTGAGCCCAAAGGCCTGACAACAGACTGCCCATCCTGTAAGTCAGAGTTATAGCCCGAGTAAGAAACCCCAAGAACAAGAAGCTCAAATGTCCATTGTCAAGTAGATAGCTAAAATGTGCCTTCTTCCACATTTTCACTCCATTCAGAACTTGGGTGGATTGGATGATAGCCACAGCCCTTGGTAAGGGGCATGCTTACAGGAATCTACTGATTCAAATGCAAATTTCTTATGGAGACCCACCCAGAACCAAATGTTTCACCAATCTTCTGGGCAACCCTTAGCCCAGACAAGGTGACACAATATTCATCATCACAGGGGCTACATCAGAGACTCTGTATAAGATCAGGGGGGATTTTCAGGGCATGTACTAAAAATAAATCTCAGAGAGAGATAATACCCGGCTGATCCCTGGTGTTTCATAAAGCAGGAAGGAAAAAAAAAAAAAATCTCCAACCCAAGAATTCATAACACAGGACTTCGTAGCAAAATTTGGAGTGTGACATCATATTAACTGTGTGATCTGCAAAATATCACATTGAGAATTTAGTTTCAAGGAACCAGAATTTGTAGTGACAAAATTTCCCCTGCAGAAACAAAAACAAATCCCCACTGGAATAACCCTCTTTGAATCCAATCTTAAGAGAATTCTTGTGAATAAAGACCAAAATATAATCTCACAGTAAAAAAAAAAAAAAAAAAGAAGAAGTCACCAGACAGTCTAAAACTTAGCAAGTCTACCGTGAACTGAAGTCGTAAAAACAGCAACCACAGAATAAATCTGGCACAAAATGTGGAGCCAGAAATTATAAAGTACAGAATTTAAATTAAATGATAATTACATGTGAGTCACATCTAAAGAAACAAGAGGACATTGAAAGTAAATAAACAAGTATCCTAAATATCAAGATGTTACAAGAATGTAACTCAGACAGACAAATGAGAAAGCAATTAAGAGGCTTGGAAACTAGAGCAAGAAGTTCTAGCATACATCTGATTGGAGATAGAGAAACTAGGGAAAAGAAAATGGAACAGATGTGATATTCCAAAGAGAGAACAGCCAAGACTTTTTCAGAATTTATGAGAAATAACAATCTCCATGAATCTCAATCAGTGGAAAGCAAAGTAAATACGAGGGAGGAGCTTATTTTCTTCTTGCTACATCTAGTAAAGTGTAAAGGCAAGAACAGATTAAGGGAAGAACTAAGAAGGAAGAAGGGCAGGGCTTGATGATTTCAAGCACTCCAGACTGGAAAAGAGGCTGAAGCTAAGAGATTCAAGATCAGGAAAGCGTGCTTTGGAGAGAAAGCTGGAGGGGTGGCTGAATAACACTTTTGCTCGTGCCTTGGAAAGATCACAACATTAGAATATTGAGTCACACAGAGGCTCTTTGAAGAAATTAAGCATGTTGCTCATGGATTCCCCTTGGTCAGCTCTGCAGGAGCTGGAAATAGAGATGGGATTATCAAGGGAATGTGTGTGTGGCAAGGTTATTGTCTAGTGGAGTGAATCCCTGTGATATACATGGGAGACCCACAAGATTCTTGAGAACATTATACCAGCAGAAACACTGCCCGGCACTTTCACTAAAAGGGACAAGAAAGAAGTCTGTTGGACCCCAAAAATCTAAAGGTGAGGAATAAGTCCATAGAATGATTCAGCTCAAGCATGTACTACATTTCACTGGACAGCAAGGGTGTCTTTAAGGGTGGGCTGAGGGCCTGGGGGCAGGGCTGGGAATCACAAAACATCTCCTAAGCCATTTGTTTTGATGAGAAGAATAGGCTGTTAAATGGAGTTTGTCTGGCAGGATTTTAAAATCTGGGGGGACTAGAGACTCCTGTTTTCTTTCCATTCTATTCCTTTTTGAAGGGAAAAATCTATAAATGCTTATAAATAATTAGATTTTAAGAGCAGCCAGCTTGTTTCTTGAGTTTCATGAGTTTACAGACGGAGGAGAATTTGCCCCAGCATGGATGAAGTTCAGATCCTCACCCTAAACCTTAGATGATTTAAATGATAAGGTTTGAGATTTTTGAACTGATGAGATTCAGATGAGATTTTGGACTTTATGTCCAAATTCGATTTACTCACAGAGCCAGGAAAGAGTTGAAGCTATCAAACCTGGTGAAGGTGAGCACATTCATTCTGGAATGATCTCATTGACAAAGGAGTCAGTGATATGGCCTTTAATTCCTCCATCACATTTCTCCTGTGGCCACACACCTCAGTCTGCCCTCCAGGACTTTCTATGGTTTTGTGCTGATCTTTCCAACCTCATGTCTTTCCATATCCCACATTCTCTTCCTCCTTCCAGCCTCACCAAACCCATCAGCAGTTTCTCCTCATCCTCTGTACCTTTGCACCTGCTGGCCTGTCTGTTTGCATTCCATTCTTCCTTCCTCTGGAACATTCATGGTCCATACCCAGGTAAAATGCAGTGGACAGTATGAACCCTTTGAGAATTCAGGGGACAAGGTGGGGATGACTGTGTTTTCATGTGGGACAGAAATGAGACTTTGGGGGCCAGAGAGTGGCCTGTGGTAGGCATACTGATGACTGCCCCCGGATATACTTACATCCTGATTTCTGAAATCCTCAATGATGTGACAGTACAATGAAAAATTATGTAATGATAAACCTGTGTATTTTTAAGCCCTTGGGTTTGTTGTAATTGATTACAGCAATAATAGGAAGCTAATAAAATGTAGATTCTTGAATTAAAATATTAATAATTAAAATTAGGAACTTAGTAAATGAGTTTAACAGCCTATTCTTCTCATCAAAGAAAGAATTAGTGAACTGGAATATAACTCAGTAGGAAATCTTCCGGCTGAAGCACAGAGAGCAAGAAGGAGGAAAAATAAAAAGCACATTGCTGTTGGACATTTAAAAAGAGGATATTATTATTTATTAATAAAATAAATATGATGAAGTCATATGATCCTTTTTAGAAAAAAAATATGAATTACCGAACAACTCAGGAAGAATGCATGGAACTTGAAACAATAATCTTAAATGGCTCTATAAAGATTTCTCAAGGTCCAGTCAGTTTTAGAGAAGTAATCCAACCACTGTGGATAGAAAAAAATTCATTCTTTTCAACCTCTTCCAGATTATGGAAGAACAAGCCTTTGGCATTTCCCTTGACGAGCTTCTTATGACATTGTTACTAAGTCCTCACACAGGTAGTACAAGGACTAAAATCACAGACTGATCTGAGTGATGAATCAAATGCAAATATCCTAAACAAAATATGACTGAACCGGATCCAACGACGCAGCAGCATGTAACCCACTGTGTCAAAATAAGGATTATTCCTAGGACAACACAAGCTTGGTACCACATTAAAGCTTAATTAATTTACCATGTTAATAGTTGGAAGTTAAAAACCACAGGATCATGGAAGCAGATGCAATGAAATGATGTTATAAAATCAGTATCTTTTCGTGATAACAAAGACCCTCCTTGCAATGGAGAATAAGAGGAAGCTCTTTGCCAAGATGGGGTGGAGGTCTTGATCGGCTGCGCAGGTGCTCGTGGAAGAGACCGGGGGTCAGCCAGGCTCCGGGACCCATCCACAGACGAACTCATCATACTGGCCAGGCTCATTCCAAAAGCATGAGCTCTTAGAGATTCAGAGAGGGCGAAACTGGACTTTGGCTCTTCAGAACACCTCCATATATGGCCAAACCATTAAGAAAAGTCAGGGATTACTTGTGCAGAATTCAACTTAATATTAATCTCTGGGGTACAAGGGTGTCCAGGCACAGAGGCCAACACAGGTTACATCCCATTTTAAATGGAGTGAACCACCCCATCCTGAACTGTTCCTCTCATTAACGTGAATCTCCTTTTTACACGGAGCTTATACCGGGTAGACACTTCTTACTATGCTTCTTTCAAACTTGAAGGGAAGGTTTTAGCTATCTTCGAGGAAGACTGAGTGTGGGCCACCTGAAGGTACGTTTCCTCCCTCCCCATGAAGGGTCAACCAGCGTCTCCCCCTGAGGAGCGCCGGTGGGAAGTAGGAGGTTTACCACCCCAAGGTGCCGATCACAGTAGGCATTTCTATTTGGTGTTTCTTAAGGGTGAGAACCTCTCTCCCTCTTAGTTTGATCTCTATATCCCACTCAGCAGCCAGGGCAGGGCCGCTGACGGTGCTGGCATTGGATCACTTGGCCTTACGAGAATAAGTCTTTCTGGAGCTGGGGTTTTCATTCACGGGGCTTTACCACTCTGGACAGCGGCATGAGTAACAGGATTCGGAGCACTGGTGCTAGTGACGGGACCCCCCGGCCAGCTACTTGGAGAACCATTAACGCTGCAGCTCACGAGGCGGGTTGGTGGCGCCTTGACAGATGGAGGAATCCTTTTTTAGCCGGGAGTCGGAGCAGAGAGGCAGGGGACAGCAGGAATGGAAGGGCAGGTCCCACAACCACAGGAGGGCCCCTCACGGGAGGGACTATGGCTAGGGGCACTTCCACATGCACGCTTCTGCTTCTGTGGGAGTGAGATAATGATGTCTAACTCATGTCACTTCTTGTGATGATTTAGCAAAAGTCATGCCATGTGTGTTGCACACGGTAACGGATCCCTGGTCGGGAGTCAGTTTTTCTCATTGTTCTATGAAGCTGAACCACATGAAATTGCCGCTGTCCTTATGTTTTTGCTCTGCAGAGCTGGCGGTGTCACAGGGTTCACCTTGACAGCTGCTGTCCGGGTGTATGTGCAGCTCGTATGTGGCAACAGGTGTCTGCCGAGTGACCAAGTGATAACACAGCCTGTAAAGCAAGACTCCAAATTTTAATATCTTGCATTCTAAGATTCTGTGTGTTTTTGTCCACATTTTAGTATTTCTGACACTGGTGTGTGTTTTACAGATAAGGTTTATGTGCACAATCATCTTGCCTTTTTCAGCCAGGAAAGCCATTACTAAATTAATGCTGTATCTTACGACCCACGATGTTTCAGCTCCAGCATCCAGCCCTGCAGCACGGCCTGGAAGTGATGCCAGAGAAGGTGACAATGGTGACATGATCTGCCAATACTTGTTGGCATTTGGTAACTGGACACTTGACTCAGAGAGGCCCCTCCCCGCCAAGGTGGCGCTGGTCCAGGCAGATGCACCTGTCCACCCTCTCCCGGCCCCCAGAGCCGGCCGCTCTGTACCTGAGGGACCCAGGGAATTATCCGCAGACAAGCAGACTCTCAATCTCCAATACTCCAACATCTCAGAAACTGAATGCAGGACAATTCCCTCTTTCTGTGAAGTCCGTGGAGATTTCTCTGAACTAAATGAGGTTTTATGTCTTCCTTATACATGAGAGACATTTAATTACATATGCCTGTAGAATATATCAGTCATTTGCACGAATACATCTAGATTCACCTTCCTTGTCAAGGCGGACAGGAGCAGTCTGTCCGGGCAAGCGTGGCTCAGCCTGGCCGTGCTGGTGCTCACCTGGGGCAGGGCTGCAGGCAGACAGGTCTGACCCCGAGCCGGTCTGTATTACACAGGACCATCTGGAGCATCCTTTAGTGGGATGTCCACATGTCCCCGTCTGCAGAGGGTCTCATCCTCCTGTCCTGCTTAGCATTTTGGGCCAGATGTTCCATGCTTAAATGACCTATTATTAAGAGTTGCATTAAAATGAGCCAGATGGACTCGGGGACCTTCCACTGTTCACTTGTCTAGTGCTGTAGCTGAGACAGTGATGAGCCATGAAGAATTCCTCGCACGGCCTGACTGACGGGAGTGGGGCGAGATGCGTGCAGGAGGCAGGGCGTAACCCTCCACAGAGCCTGGGGGACAGCGGTCTGGGGGCTCTTGACAGCCTGTATTTTGCTGTACAGGGTAAATCTATAATTTATTATCCTGGTTGAAGACATGCATTTTGCAATAACTTTCACTGTGGGGGCATTCAGAAATAAAGCACCTATTGAATGAAAATCAAGACCTGCGTTTCTGCTTCTTAAGACACTTTTATAATGAAATGCATCTTCGGTAGGATTTTGAAACCACTGTCTGTGTACTGCTGAAGGAGCATCTGCGTCTTCTCCAAACGCTGGTCATTCTTTCGAGCAGTGTGTCCTCGACGGCGAAAGCTGGCTCGGTGTAGTTACAGACGCAGAGTCGCATCCCACCCGGGAAGCAGGGCTGTTCCTTCGTATCCGTGAACACTTTCTAATCTAGTTTCACTCGCTGTCGATCAGGTATGTCTGAAAAGTAAAGCTGGTAACACGCTGAGCAAATCATCAGGGAGTGTTGCAAAGAGCTAAATAATGCAAGCTCCATGCTCATGGCATCAGATCCAGAAAGCAGTAAATCACTCCACTTATTGTTTAAGATGAGGTCTTATTAATACTATTAATAAAATTAAAGAAAAGCTTTGGGAAGATTTGGGTGTCAAGATCCTCTCAACTTTCCATGAAAACCATTATAATTCTGCTTGAACTTTAACGCTGAAGAGAAAACCATTTAGTTTTATACAGAAATGTTTAGTAAAGTTTGTAGAACACAGGGTTATGATAGAGGAATGTTTTACTAGACTAAGAAGCCATGGAGCTTGGAATTGATTGTGGTGCGTGTCTAGTTCCCGGTGGTGTCTGCATTGTGATATCACACCAGCCCAAGATGTACGAATACGCATGTAGGTACACAATTCAAGCAAACAGCCACATGTTCTTAAGGAAGCCAACTGTGGGTCTGAAAACTCCATCAGGACTTCTGCTGCAGCCTGGACTCAACTGGGTCTTAAACATATTTGACCTTTGAGGCGCTATAGAAATCAAGCGAAGTCCTCACGGTGGTATTAAATGTGAAAATAAATCTTCTACATCTCAGGTACATTATGTTCAAAATTCTTTCATTTAGAAATCTTTAATCAAAGAATTCTACATACAGAGTTCTGAAAGCAACTTGCGATTTAGAGCTCTTAGCAATTTGCAGTTATTTAGAATCTATCTGTCCTAGAGCAGACAAGAACCTGATGGCGCTGAATGCAGAGGGGCAGTCGGGCTTCAATTCGGGATGCTACGATTGCATCTCGGGATGTATCAGCGTGTGAGAAGACATTGTGATGAAGCCTGTGCTTGCTCAGCGTTTAATTACGGAAAGTTTCAAGCACACAGAAAAGATGAAAGAACTTTACAGAGAATACCCAAACACGTCCTGTTTCTGTCGTACCATTAACAATTTATTATACTCGCTGTTCACACCAACATTCATCTTTTCACTCACCCATCCATCGTATTTTTGGGAGACTTTTTAATGTAAGTTGTAGACAGCAGTTCTTTACGTCTTTAAATATTTTAGCACGAAGATTGCTAACTCAACTTTATATACATACACACACATATATATATATGTGTGTATATATTCTCTTCTGTTTGAATTTGCACACTGCATACTGTTGAGTGCCCAATTTTTAGGGTAGTATTTGATGAGTTTTGATGGATTCATTGGCTAAGCCAAAAAAGATACGAATTATTTCGATCTTCCTCATTTCCTTACACTGTTTTGATTTATTTTGCCATAGATGAGTTCAGTCTGTTCTAAGACCTCACATACCTGGAGTCATATGGCGTAGACCTTTTTTGGGGGAAACATTCCTTTCACTCGGCACCATGACTTTGGGACTCATTCATAAGGTTGTGGATCACTGTATTTCTTTTTCCATTTTCATTGGTGAAGAGAAAACAGTGGGTTTATGTGACGGCTCGACAGCCAGGTCTGTTTCTCTGTCACCCTGTTGATGGGCACGTGGGCTGTTCCCAGCGTGGGGCTCTTACGAATGAAGCTGTGAGGGACAGTCCTGGGTAAGTATTTCTGTAGGCATATGACTGCCTTTCACGGGCATATGTTTGTTTTAGAAGAAACTGCCCAATATTTTCCAAAGTGGTGGTAGCATTCTAAAATGTCACCAAACATGAATGAGCTCTGACTGATTTGCATCCTCACCAATATTTTGTGTTGCGAATGGTTTTAGTTTCAGCTATTTTATCACTTGTGAGTGAATGAAGCGCTTTATTTCGGTTTGAATTTCCACTCCCTGAGGGCTAATGATGGTGAGCCCTTTCCCGTGAGCTTACTGACCATTTGTTTGTCTTCCCTAAAACCCATCGCTCGGTGTTAATTAGGTCATTTCATCTTTTCTTCGCTGAGTTTTAGGAGTTTTTATATAGTCTTGATAAAAGTCCTTGTCAGCATATCCCCCCCCCCCTTTTTTTTTGTTATGTGTGGCTTTTCTATTCAGTCTCTTCATGCTGTCTCTTGATAAGAAGGTATAAATTTGATGAAGCCAAATTAATTACTTTCTGTTCTTTTATAGCTATGGCTTTCTGTGTATTAAGAAAACTTTGCATATTCCCAACCCATGAAGACATTCTGCTGTGTTTCTTCTAGAACCTTCAGAGTTTTAAATGTTTGTATACAGTGTGAAACGGGAGTTGGTTTTGTTTTTTGTTTTTTTTTTTCCCCTGAACATTTCTTCTGGTTCCAGCACTGTTTGTTGAAGTGACTTTCCTTTTTACATTGTATTGCTTTGAGGCCAGTGTTCAACAATGAATGCACTGCCTTTGGGGGCTCACTGCTCTGTGTCGGTAATCAGCCTTTCTAGTATTATAGCAGTGCTATATTGTTTTAATTGCTATAGCATTAAAGTAAGCTTTAAAGTCAGGGATGTATGTTTACTTTGTCTTTTTTTAAGATTTAAAAAAAAAATATACTAGATGTTCTCCATCTTTTTATAAAGCTTCAAACCAAGCTGGCAAATTCTACAAAAATGCCTTGTAGAATGGTACTGGGGAGAGCATGGAATCTAGAAGTTCATTCAGGAAGAAGTGATAATGTCTCCCATGGTTCGAGCCTTTAATTCACAGGAAAGGAACTCTCCCTTTCATTGTAGATTTTGGGCTCTTGTTTGGATTTACCTTGAGTTGATTCTGATGCATTTTGTTTCAATGAGTTTACTTGATTTGCTAAATATTAGCAAAGATTATCACAGTATTCACTTGTTTCCTGTCACTATCTATAGAATCTATGGTTATGTCTTCCTTCGTACTCATGTTGCCCATACTTGGTCTTCTCTCCTCTCTCTCTGCATGAATCATTCCAGAATGTCAATGTCTTGTTCTTCAAAAAAAAAAAAAAAAAATCAACTTTTGGATTCATTAATATCTTTTATTTTCTTCTCTATGTTCCTGATTTCAGTTCTTATCTTTAATATTTCCCAATTCTTACTGACTCTGAATTCACATTCCTTCCAGTTTTAGCTTCTACTGATGGAAATTTAAATCATTGATTGTATGAGAATTTAAGTTTCCCTAAAAGCACTGCTCGACCTACTGCTTGTAGATCTTTAATATGGTTTGTTTTCATTAACACTATGGTAAGAAAATAATTTTTTAATTAAAAAAATAATTTACACTTTCCTCTGTACTTCCTTTTCGCCCCTTGATTCTCTGGGAGTGTACATATAATTTCCGCAGCCATGACTTGTTTGGGTATCACACTGCTGTGGAGCCCTAAGGTCATCCCAGCCAGAGAACGCAGTCTGTATTATTAAAATCATTTTAATTTTGCTAATACTTGTTTAACGGCTCGGCGTATGATCTATCTTGGTGATGACACCATGCACATGTTGGGACGAAGTCATTTCGTGTAGCGCTTTGTTAGGATCAGTTTGGTGAACGTGATTGACGGCGTCGTTCTGACCCTCCTGTTCTCTGTGCTCTGTTAATTGCTGAGAGAGAGGTACTGAGATCCTCAACTACGATCGCGTATGTGTCTGTTTTTCCCTTTGATTTTGTGAGATTTTTGTAATTTTTGTTTTTAAGCTCTGTTTACAAGCATATTCATGCGTGGTTGCTCTAGACATTCTTATATATGTCTTGATTTTTTAAAAAAGATTTTATTTATTTATTTGACAGAGAGAGAGGGGGGGAACACAGAAGGAGAGGCAGAGGGAGGAGCAGGCTTCCTGCTGAGCAGAGAGCCCCATGCGGGGCTCCATCCCAGGACCTGGGGACCATGACCTGAGCTGAAGGCAGAGGCTTAACCCACTGAGCCACCCACATGCCCCTTGAACTTTTTTATAGTAAATTTTATGTACAACCTCACCACTTCGTGTACATTACGAGTTCTGCAAACCTGGAGGTCCGTTTACAGACTGCGGCTGCTGGTCTGTTGTGTGATGGTTGTCACATGTACTAGACCTGTCTTCAGGTGTTAACAAATCCCATGACCCACGTTTTGCATTAAACCACCGTACGTATTTCAAAGAAGGAGGAAAACAGTCTTTTACATTTATCCACGTATTTTCTCATCACTCCTTCCTAGACATTCGAGTCTTCACGTTGTATGCATCCACTCATCCTGAAGACACCGGCACAGAGTGGGACAGGGTGATATACAGAGATATCACAATGAAAATTGAGGCGTGAGATTATCCACGTTTAGCAGAAATTGTTCTGAATCCAACCGGGTGCTTCCGTACCTGTAGAGAAAATATTTTGTCAGTAAAGAGTATTAAGGTATAAAGAGAAGGGTTAGATGCATTGTTCCTCATTTTCTAGTGTACTACCCCCAAAATTCAACTTTGAAAAATTTACAGATATCATTTCAAATATTTGAAAATCGAAAACACATTAAAAATACTTCAGAAAAATACTAGTAACATGTTTTTAAGTGTTTATTTATTTATTTAAATTAATTTTCAGCGTAACAGTATTCATTGTTTTTGCACCACACCCAGTGCTCCATGCAATCCGTATCCTCTAGTAACATGGTTGACACAGATATGGCTTAGAAAGCTCAATATTATTAGGCAGAAGTGTTATTTTAAAATTAAGATAATTTTTAAAATTACTATAATTTTAAAATCAAGATATTTTGAAATTAAGATAATTAATACAAAGAAACTTTAAAAGTTGTGCTTTAATGATCACAAAGATACGCTATTTTTAGAATGTATTTTATTTTTAAAAATGATTTTTGAACATAATTATTACCTACGCCTATCAATACCATAAAACCAATTTATTTGTACAATGTATGTCTCCACGTATATATGTACGCATTCACACACACACACACAGACACTAAACATCTGTGCATTTTTTAATCATGTATAACGGTTATCTGTCGGCCTCCCCTGACTGTTACTCGCGCGTGTGTCTCAGTTTCATTGATGAATTATATGCATTATATGCATCTTGCCTTTCCTTTTCCAGCCAGCACGAGGATGATTTTGACGGTCGCTTCCGCAGAGGAGTGCTCCCTCTCCCGCCGGGAACGGTCACACTGCGCTCCTGTGTGACGGAGGCTCGGGACGCGTGGTGGACCAGGGCTGGGGGGCCCCGACTTCCTGGACAAAGATCGACAACATCTTCTATCCACAGGAGCTGAATGAGACCCGGTGCCCTGCGAGCGGCACCCGCTGGGCGCAGAGGTCCGCAGGCCCGGCCGTGCGAACTACTGGAGAAAGCCTCCCCGGGCCATCGGCCCTTGCTTCTGCCCAGCGTTGGAGGAGACCCTGGGGAAGCGCTGCCCGCGCCGCTGCCCGCACCTGCACACCCGTGAACTCCAGGAAGATGGAAGCCGCAACGAGCAGCCTCCCGCAGACGCAGGAGAGTCTTGGGTCTCCGGGCTGCTGGTGTTTTGTTTCCCCCGTGGTGCACGGAGGACTAGCGTGAACCTGCGGACCCGGGGAGCTTGCCCTTGGCTCTGGGCAGCCTGCTGGCCCCACTTTTTCTGCTGCTAATTTCTTGCATAAATTCGTTTCTTTGAAATACCTAGTAGACTTCATTTTGTTTAATTAATAGCCTTTATTTGTCCGAGCGGTTTTAGGGTAACAGAAAAATCAGAGGAAAGCCAGGGCCCCCCTATATCCCACGACACAGGTGCCCTACGGACAGCTCGCATCAGTGGGGCGCACCTGTTAGGACGCACGCCCCACGGGGAGACACTGCTGTTACCCGGGGTCTGGAGCTCGCGCCGGGACGCAGTCCGTGGGGCGCATCCCGCGGGTCCGACACGGGCACGACACGCGCGCACCCGCACGGCGCGCAGGACGCTTGCTCCACAAGTCCTCCGGGCTTCGCCGGGCTCTCTCTGCCTCAGGCAGCCACTGCCCAGACCGTCCGCATAGACGTGGCTTTTCCAGGACGCCACGTCTGGACTCACGCAGGCTGAGCGCAGCCTGTCTACACCGGCCTCCCGTGCGGCCCTTACGTGTCCCCCACGTCCTGCGGCTTGAAGCCGGCTCACCTTTGTCGCCCAAGGACCCGCGTCTCCTGCTCTACTGAGAAGCGGCGCCATCAGCCATAGATGGACAGAGCTTCCCACGCTGCCCACCGGCCCGGGGGACCCGCGTCCCTGCGGTCGTCTGGGGTCGTGAGCCGAGAGGCCGCGTGCCACAGCCACCCGGCGGTCGCCCCGATGCCGGGATCCCAGGCCGGGTGCTGTGGATGTTCCAGGAGCCGCAGCTTCGGCAGCACAGGATCCTTGTTAGGAATGCAGAGTCCCAGGTCCTTCCACGGCCACGCCCGCCAGCCTGAGCCTGAGCAGGAGCAGTTGCCCCCAGCGTCGGCCCCGCCCCGCAGCCGCAGCCCCGCCCCGCCCCGCCCCGCCCATAGGCCCCGCCCCAACCACTCAGCCCCGCCCCACCCCCTCGGCCCCGCCCCGCAGCTGCAGCCCCGCCCCTCGGCCCCGCCCCGCAGCCGCAGCCCCGCCCCGGCCCCTCGGCCCCGCCCCCCAGCCGGACTGCGGGCTCCTCCTGGCTCCCAGAAGGGCGAGCTCTTGAGCTTGAGCTTGTGTGGACCTGGGACGCACCTGCCTCCACGCGCATTTCCTCCCATAGTCACGTAGCACGTATTTGGCAAGATGACCGGGTGAGAGCGCACCTTGGGGTGGAAAGATCCACCTCCCGTTTTGGGAAGTAGGAAGAAAGGGGACCCTAGACCTCAAGCTCGGAGACGCAGTGACAGACCCCCCCAGCCTCTAAGCCCAAGCTCAGCCCGGCCCAGCTCCGCAGCAGGGACATGAAGTGGACTCAGACCAGCCTGAGTGGCTTGGAGCAGGGAAGCTCAGAGGGCTGGAAGGTGCGGGAGGGAGACTCCCTGGACGTGGGGGGTGGGAAAGCCCCGGGGCAGGAGTCTCCCCCTCGGATGCCTGCCCAGAGCTCCCCGCCTGCCCTTCGGGGATGCAAAGAGCCGGTTCATGTGGCCGGGACATGGGGCAGAGGTGGGAAGTCGCAGCCCCGGTGGGAAGGTCTTCGTAGCCCAGGAGCCTTGGGAGCAGAAACTGGCCCTCGTCTGTGGGGAGGAGGCTGTCTTTAACCTGGGCCTCCACAAGTGAGACGGCGACTTCCACCCTGTGGCACCTTCACTCGTGGTGAGAGTATCTGCTACACGAGACTCTGGGACGCCGGCGGAGGGTGGGCAGTTCGCCGACGGGTAGGGCGCCCACCCTTGTAACAAGCACTCGCTGGGAGCAGACCCTCCTGCTGGCACGAGACACGGACTCACTGCGCTCCCCAATCCCGTAAGCAGCAGCAAGGCTGGCGTTATCATCCCCGCATTGGGTGGGAAATGTGGGGTCCAGATCTGGGTCCCGGAGCGGCAAGTGCGGGTGAGCCTGAACTGCCGAACCTACCACCAGGGGGTTTAGGGCTGAGTTCAGGCTCCACGTCAGTCTGCCCGTCTCCACGCGGCCCCATGTGGGCACCAGTGCGTGGATATCTGACAGGTGAGCAGGACTCAGTTACACGGAATTTGAAAAACATGACATTTAAAATTTCAATAAAGGAAAGAGGGGTACAGCGTGCTTGAGAGACCCACGGGCACCTGTGATGCCCCGGTCCGTCTGGGAGGGGTCAGGGCGACCCCGTGAAACGCACCGAGAACACAGTCACCCAACAGGTACGGAGAAGCTGCGCTCTGCAGACGGAGACGTGACCCTGGCCAGGACGGGGACGGAGCCGAGCAGTCTGCTCGCGGTCGCGCGTTCTTGGTGCTCCTGCGTTAGCCCCGTGGTTCGTCTTCCTCATCTAGGGAGAGGGGATGAAAACGCGCCCCAGGGACATGCCGTAAAGAGCTGAAATCCTCTTGGAGGCGGAAACCCTTTGAGATTTGTGGGGTGCTAAACAAATCCAGAATGTGGCTACTTGTGGGAGACATTCTCTCGTCTGCAGCTCACAGCTGAGTGATACCCATGGGATTCTTCCCGCCTCTGTGAGTATTACAGGCGCCACTTGCACAATGGCAGATACAAGGCCCGTGGAGGTCAGGCAGTCGGCAGACACCGCTCCGGAGGCTGATGGGTCGTTCCGTGGGACGTGGTTGGCTCACGCCCTGCAGCGAGGGGAGCTTTAGGAAAGGGAATGAACCCAGGCTGGATGATCTGTGAGTCCGTAAATTCTCAGACAAATATCCACATTTGCAGATACATAAACGTACCAAGAAAGCCCGGGGTCCCACTCTTAGCCAGGCGGGCGGCAGACTGTGGGCTGGCCACGTTGGAGACTTAGGGAGACCCTGTCTTGGTGTATGGCCATCAGGTGGTGCCCGGACCCAGACAGAAGGGACTCAGGCCGACCTCCGGTCAGGGATACAGGGCGGGGTCCGTGCTGGTCGTGCGATGTCTCAGGCCCGTTACCGTTGAGCACGTCCTGGTGGCCGGGACTCACCACACGTCCCGGAGGCTTCCTAGCACCCTGCCTTGCTGGAGTCTCAGCGGGGGCTGCCGGCTGGATGGTTGAGCCCAGTCGGCCCCACTGGGCTTAGACATCATTGCGGCTTCTAAACATGTCTTTCCCAGAACAACCTCCTTCCTGATGAAAATAAAGAGACAAATAAATGAATAAAAAAATGCAGCATCAACACCCCTTGCTTCCCAGTGGCACCAGCAAAGAGTCTGAGGTCGGGACCCCCCGAAACTCTCCTGCCTTTCCCCACAGTGACCTTGAGTCCCGGGCCAGGGAGCAGAGGCATCGCTGGCCCCAGACAGAGCCCGAGTTTAGTGGAGCTGTCGTGAGTTGTTTTTTCCCCTAATACACAGTAAAAGCCAGAGTATTGGGGCCATGCTGGTTCCATGAGTACTTTCCAGAGACGTTAGTAATTACGGCATCAGTGGAGTGACAGTGAAATGCTGTTTTCCCTTAATTGTAATTAATGTTGATGGTGGTGACAATCCCCATCCTGTGTTTGTGTGACACGGAGCGGAGAAGGCCTCCCAGAACTTCGCAAACAGCCTGTTCGTCCAGAGCTGCATGTGGGACAAGGTGCCAGGAGCTCTCGCGGAGCTTGGGGGGAAGATGCACCTGGACGGGGGGCCGGAGACCGGTTTTTGCTTCCGGGCGCCGCTCCTGTGTACCCACAAGGCTGTGGGTGAGGAGACATTGGTCCTCTCTGAACCTCAGTGTCGTCTTCCATGAAATGAGAAGATGATAAAGCAGACCAGACAGACCCCTCCCGTCCTAACCGACCTGAAGTCTCAGGCCAAGGGCGTCTCCGAAGAAGGAATTTGATAAACACACCATTGCGCACTGTTCCTTGGTCTGTAAAATGGGTCTCAAAGTGACCTTTACAGGCGTCCAGAGATTTAAAGAGAGAAGATCTTCCAAGTGCCTTGCTCAGCACCGAGCACAGAGGAGACTCGAGTTCAAAGACACTTGTCATTAACGCTACGTCCGCGCCCGGACCCTGGTGCCGTCCAGCGACTGATGAGTCATGTCCAGCCACCTGGGTCCCCACGACAGCCAGGGTCCGGCGCTCAGCAAGAGGGTTTGGGATCTAAGCAGGAGACCGGAGCCCTGGTTGACCACCCGTGACCCCCAGGCTGGCTCCCTTTCTCAGGCCTCGGTTTCTCCGCCTGTCGCACGGGGTGGGGGGAAGGTGGGAGTGGGAGAGCAGACCCCGTGATGAAAGGGTCCCCGTGGTTGCTTTTCAGGACTGGAGGATCCACAACCCGGCAGGGACGTGGTGCTGCTCTGAGCGAAGGCTCCGGAACATTCCCATCTGTAACTCCCGTTTCTGCGTGGCGGCTGCGCCTCTTCCACGATGAAAGGATGCGGGAAACAGTCCATCACACTCGTGATTCGGGGCCTTGGGTGCGGATTCAGAGCCCGTGAGCCCAGTGGCTGGACACCGGACCCCTGCCTCGCTGGCGGCCGGCCACCCCCCAGAAGCCTCCCTACCCAAGCAGCGGCCGCCCGCACACTGTGGCTCTCTCAGCAACGTGGCCCTCGGGCTCGTGGCCAGCGCCAAGACCTTGCTCGGCAGCGTGTACGAATGACGTTCTCCGTCACCAGTGCTCTTCGCACGGCGCTCTGCGTGACTTTAAAGTCGATGCTCGCTGACCCCGTGGCTTAGCGAAACCACGAGTCGTTGCTGAGTGTGGCGGGCAGCTCGGAGATGACGTTATTACGGAAGAAGCACCGGGGCTCCCGCTGGTCCCCACGGCAGGAAACCGAGGCGAGACTTACTCTGTTATTTTGTAACTATTATTAATGGCTGCCGTCCTCAAGTCATGGAGCTGAGGTGGGGGCGGACTCGGGGCCATCCCTCTCCGCACAGTGGGGTTCGGTCCTGCTCCGTCTAGTGGCCCGCGGGTGGCCCCCAATATATCTCCGAGCCCTAAGTCCCAGTGCTGGGGACTGTGACCTTATTTGCAAACACTGTCTTTGCAGGTGTAGTTAGTTCAGGACCTTGAGATGCGATCATTCGGGATCAGAGTGGACCCCAAGTCCAGTGATGAGTGACTGGCAAGAGAGAGAGGAGGGACAGCACAGGCAGAGGCTACAAAGATGTGTCTACTCCCCAGGGAACACCCACGGTCGGCCGGCCTCTCAGGAGCTGGAAGAGGCCTCCGAGCCTCCAGAAGGAACCGAGTCTGCTGACCTCCTGGGCTCTTACATCTGGCCTCCACGAGAGGTTACAATTCCGTGGTTTAAGCCCTGGGACTGTGGGGATTTGTTATGGTGGCCCCAGGACCCTGACGCGCCCTAAGCCACACCGGAACCTCCCTCCCACCACTCCCGCTCTCTGTTGGGATCACCTGTCTCTGGGAAGCTTTGGGGGAGGGTCTGCCTGCCTCACAGTGGGGGCTGCCCCCTCTGCACCATGTCGGTGCACACGGTGGACACTCAGCTTGGTGCAGGCCACAGGTCCTGCCCAGGCTCCTGACCACCGCTTGTCCTTGCCCGGCTCCTTGGACACGTCCCCTTTGCCAACGCTGGGCCTTCCTGGTGGAAGCTGATGGCAGCGGCGGGGTGAACTGGGCCCCACCTCTAGTCTCATTTAAGCCTTAGGGGCTTGACCCTGGGGCAGTCCAGCAGTAGGCGACATCCTCCGGCTGTCCTCGCTTGCACAGAAAGACACGATGCACGCAAACATGAGGTTTCTTCTGTGAGGCCGTGATCTGTGGAGGAGCAGAGCAGGGCTCAGACCTGGGGTGCCCCGAGACTCACCTAGGCTTGCTCGATGGACAGGTCATACCCAGCAGCCGGGGAGCCCGCACACGTGCTCAGGGACCACGCCGGAGGCTGCGAGCCCGTGCCGGCTCCCGCAGAGAGCAGGGAAGTGAAGCGGTGAGGTCCCCTTATGTATGGCGTCCTGGCCAATTAGGAGAACGCGTCCCTTTCCTGTGAGCGCCTGTCAGGTGCGCGTGCCGGAAATGCTGGCTTCTTGATGCCTCTCACAGTTGTGACTTGGGACGTTTCGGGAAAAGATGACAAGAGGTGAAAGAAAAAACGGTTGCATTTTAGAAAACGTGGTATTTAAGAAGCGGTTGTCCTCAGTCTGAACATCTGACACTTGAAAGCTGCCTTCGATTTTTCTGAAAGGAAAAAAAGGTCTATTTCTGCCTACAGAGAAAATGTATAAAACTGTGAGTTTTGCCTAGAAAAAGTAACATTTTCATTTTCTGTCTTTGAGACGTTGAGTCGCGCCAGGAGAGGTAAGGTCCTGTCCTGCAGGAGACCCGGATGTCGGGAAAGAGGATGCTGTGGGGAAAGCCTGGTGGCAATCTGGGTCCCGTATCCTTCCCGGGATGCTCCCCAAAGCGGGGACCCTAGGCCCCAGGATGAGGGGAAGAACGCTGTGCTGCAGGAACGAGCGGCGTCTCAGGCCGTTCTGTGGGACCCTAAGGGGAGAACTTAGGGTCCAGAGTCCAATGTCCTGGAGCCAACTCGCTGAGGACGAACGTGTGCGCAGCCGACCCCGACCAGGCGTGGGCCGCCCTTGGTCTCACGTCAGCTTCCCTGGACGCAGCACATGTGGTTCGGAGTGTGGCCCCCAAGGTCAGCCCTGCTCCACGGCGTGGGCCCCGTGAGACCCTGGGGGACGCGGCCGATGTCGCCGACCCCAGCGTCCTCGTCTCCCAGGAGCCCCGTCGTGAAGACGTCCCGTGCAGGGTGCTCCGTCCACACGGCGTGGACCAGAGGCTCCGAGGCCCTTCCCGACCCCCTGTGGCTGCAGAACAGGAACCCACACGTGCTTTTCTGAAGACGGATGTGGGATTCTCCCGTGAGCATTTTCTGGCAACACTGGCTTGAGCGCTGAGTGTCATCGACCGTCACGTAGACGGGATTCAGTGGACCCCTGCGTGGGGGGCTCTCCGTGGTCATCTGCCAGGCTCATTCAGACCGGTCCACGCCTGCTCGGGGACGCCCGCTGAGTCTCTGCAGGGTCTGCTGCTTCTGTCCCCAGCTCGTCTTCCTGCCACCCCCTGAGTGCAGGCCTCGTGCAGCTTGACCCCTGCAGCTGGCTCCCCGCTGGGCTCTCCCTGTCCTCCTGTGGCTTCTAGAACGGTCTCTCTGAAGCTCAACGCTGATCAAGCCACTCCCCCTCTCCAGCCATTGCTGGGTCCCAGAAGCCACTGGAGGGACATCCAGGGCCCAAACCTGTAAAAAACCAGGAACAAACCAACAAAAACACCCCGGGGGTTAGGGCTCCCACATGAGATTTGGGGGACACGAGCTGTGCCCACCTCGAGGCTCAGCATAAACACTCACAGGTCTGAAGATCCCTCTTGCAATTATGTTCGAACCGCGTGGATCCGGTCCGTGAACCTGGGAGCGTCAGCCCGTGTGTGCTCGCCCGAAATGCCCACCTGCGTCCTCCACAAGCACGAGCGCTCGGTGGACACTCGCCGGATGGACTCGAAGTCGCTGCCTTTCTACCCCGTGAGAGGCTGAGCAGTCAGAGTGGGGACCGAGTCTGCGGCAGCTCTGGCTTCTGTGTTTCTGGGTCAGAAACAGGCTGCAGATGAAAACTTACAAATGACCATGACCGTGGAGGTCCCGCCGGCTTGACGGACCTCGGCTCTGGGTCCTCAGCCAGGGCGGGGGGCTCGTGGTTCTCACTTTATAGCTGGGGACGTGAGTGTGTATGTCCAGCTACTTGACCCCGCTCAAGCGGCCCGTAAGCACCGTGGCCGAGGGGAACCAAGTCTGCCCGACCCCACGCGGTTCGCTCTCCGTGCTGGTCACCACGGCTCTTTGAGACAGGATCAGGTCGCCGGGCACGGCCCTGGCTTCACCGATGCCCACAAGGCTTCACCCCGAGATAAGCAGGGCTGACACCAGCTTACCTTGTAGCAGTCGACCCAAGCTTGGCACAGAGTAGGTCCTTAACAGATATTAAAAACGAGCACGTGGCGAGGTGGTGAGGAGCCCGACCTGGGGCCGCGAGTCGGAGCGGCAGGAAGACTCGGACATGTGCGGCCCTGGGTGGAAAGTGCTGACTTACACACACGCACACACACGCACGCACGACCTGGGCCATACCAAGGCAGGAAACACCATTTCGCGTGCAACAGGAAGGGAGGGGAGCCGGGAGCAAGCGGGAATTCTGCCGAAACGAAGGAAGGGGTCAACGTACAGAAAACCCAGGTTCTCATCCTGAGAGCGAGCACCAAACGGTTTCAGGAACGGACTGGCGAACGGACCCGCGGGACACTGTAAATATTCATTTCCAGGGGCTGCGGAGGAAGCGCCCCAGGGCAGAGCCCAGCAGGGAGGCTGCTCTGAGCATCGCAGGGGCAAGGCCCGGGAGAGGAGTAGCGCGTCCGCCCTGCTCCCTGCAGCGCCGGGTGTGAGCACGCCCAGGGCCGGCGCGGGGGCGGCGGAGCCACGCAGCGGCTACACGGGGCCGCGGACACGGCTGCCGCAGACACACGGCTCCACGGGTGGTTCTCCAGCGGACTCGCGGCTCCAGAAGCCTTCGCCCGCCGTTGAAGTTAGCCTGGCTGCCGAGACTCGGAGCCACTCGCGGGGCCGGGCGGAGGGATGCGGGAGTGGATGCGAAGCTCCGTCTCCCGTGGTTGGCTCGAGAGGAGCACCTCGGCATTCATTCTGCTTCCCTGCTTATTTCATTTCTTTGCTTGTAAAGCCCCGGGCAGGACAGCAGGCTTAGCATCCAGGGGTACCTTCCTGATCCACTCACCTTACCTGGACCTCTGCTGGCATCACTTTGTGGGAGACATTGGAAGCGTGTGTGCACGTGCGTGTGAGAGGGAGGCTCGTCCCGACAGAGGGACCGTGGGCCGTACCCACGGAAGGAAGGCCTTTCGCGTGGGGGACCGCGGCCAGTTTCAGCAGAATGCCCCGTCCTCCAGCTCGGAGGCAACAGCTGCAGCCTCCGAGCTTTGGTGAAGGTGGAGGGAAGCTTCCTGGCGCAGGAGACAGGCCCAGACGTTGGGAACGCGGCCAGAACCCAAGATGTTCTTACTCTTTTTCTCACTAGGGTACAGCAAACGCCAGGTCTCACCATGATGTCATAAGAGTGATTGTTCAGAGCGTCCCGGATGAGACCGTCCCGTTCCCGGCCTGACCGGAATTACTGGTCCTTTCAAATGCAATATCGTTCCTTAAAATAAACACTGAACATGACTTCATAACACGGGGAAGGTAGGTCTTGGCCGTTTCCTTATGGCCTAGAGATTAATGAATGAAGAAAATATACTCTGGCTATACTCTGCCCTGGGAGGGAGGGTGCCGCTTCTGACTCAGCGTTTAGAATCTTTTCTTGAGCGAGGGAGGGCTTTGTGAA
This sequence comes from Mustela nigripes, assembly GCF_022355385.1. Taxonomy (NCBI): domain Eukaryota; kingdom Metazoa; phylum Chordata; class Mammalia; order Carnivora; family Mustelidae; genus Mustela; species Mustela nigripes. Next base: position 1,982,284 of record NC_081562.1, on the reverse strand, counting down.
TGCGGGGGACACGGGACGCCAAAGACACCTGTCATTCCGGCAGGAGGCGAGCCCAGCCAGGTGAGAGTCTGTCCCCTTCACCTGTGGGCTGGCGTCTGGGGGCCTGAGCAGGTGCTCCATGGCTGGCTGTGCTGCAAACCCGCACACACTGGGAGGCTAATGGGTGCAGAGCCTCAGGTTAGAGCCCTCCCGGGGCTGCCCCTCCCTGTCCTCAGCGCTCCAGGAAGAACACGTGCGCAAACCTCGCCCCCCGGGGCGCTAGAGCCCGGCTCCCCGACGCGTCAGAGCCACAATCTGCACTCAAACCGTTAGCCTCCAGCACGGGTTCTTCCGAAGTACCGCGCTCCTGCTGACAGCCGCACAGCCCTCGTTAGAGGACGGGGAGAGGAGGCGAGGTGGTCATTCATCATTCGGAAGGTTCAGGGAGAGCGTGCGGGCGGGAGCCGCGCCGGGGAAGCATTTCAGGGGACCGGCTTGTGCTGTGGTCCGACCCCGCCCCGCCCGCAAGCACCGGCTACAGGGGAGCCCGGATGAAGGTCACCCTTCCTCCCAACGTCAGGGCCCGCAACCCCGCAGAGACACCCACATCTCGTTTACTCCTTGTGGACAGTAAGACGGCCGTGCAGGCTGTGCCGGGTGGGAAGCTTGCAATGAGAGGGACGGACAGATGGACAGTGGGGAGGGAAGGGGTCTCCTGCAGAGAGAGGGCAGCAGAGGCAGTGGGCGGGGGTCGGGGTCTGCGTGAAGGGCCTCGTTCCCCTGCAGCCTCTGGGGGGTCCAGCCGGGGACACAGGTGCGGCGTGTGAGCAGCCAGCCCGGGGGCGGGCACTCCGCTTCCCCGGGTTCCCCAAGGACGGCACGTGGAGGCCCCGCACAGGAGGGGCCCTGGGGCCAGGAAGTACCTGCTGCGCGCCCAGGCAAGGGAGACAGAGGCAAAGATGAAGAAGGAAACCTCCGGAAAATGGGCATGGCCCGCGCTAAGGAGGAGGAGGAAAGGAGCTCACGCCTGGGGCCACCGGAGCTCACGCCTGGGCCCACCGGAGCTCACGCCTGGGCCCACCGGAGCTCACGCCTGGGCCCACCGGAGCAAACGCGTGGGCCCACCGGAGCTCACGCGTGGGCCCACCGGAGCTCACGCCTGGGCCCACCGGAGCTCACGCCTGGGCCCACCGGAGC